>NW_007241661.1:1970-3870 GCF_000164805.1 Carlito syrichta | reverse complement strand
TTTGGATACCCCTGATTGCCTTCTCTTCTCTGATTGCTCTGGCCAGGACTTCCAATACTAATATTGAACAGGAGGGGTGGTCAGGAGAGTGCTCTGGCCAGGACTTCCAATACTATATTGAACAGGAGAGTGGGCATCCTTGTCTTGTTCCAGTTTTCAGGGGAAATGGTTCCAATTTTTGTTTAGGAGTATGCTGGCTGTGGGTTTCTCATAGATGGCTTTTACTATTTTGAGGTATGTTTCCCGTATGCCTAGATGTTTGAGGGTTTTATCAAGAAGGAGTGCTGGATTTTATCAAAAGGTTTTTCTGCATCTAATGATATGATCATGTGGCTTTTGTATTGACATCTGTTGATGTATTTAGTTACATTTATGGTGTTACAAATGTTAAACCAGTCTTGCATCCCAGGAATAAAGCCTACTTGGTCATGGTGGATGATTTTTGAGATGTATTGCTGAATCCGGTTTGCTAGGTTCTTGTTGAGAATTTGAGCATCTATGTTCATCAAAGATATTGGCCTGTAGTTCTCTTTCTTTGTTGGATATGTACCTGGCGTAGCTATCAATGTGATGTTGGCTTCATAAAATGATTTGGGGAGAGTTCCATCTTTTTCAACCACCTGGAATACCTTCAGTAGGATTGGTATCAGCTCCTCCTTAAATGTCTTGTAGAATTCTGCTGGAAAGCCATCTGCACCAGGGCTTTTTTTTGTAGGAAGTTTTCTTATTATGTAGTCAATTTCCTTGATTGTTATTAGTCTATTTAGGGTCTCAATTTCTTCTTGTTCCAACCTAGGTATGTTGTGTGATGTCAGAAAGTTTTCCATTTCCTTAAGGTTTTCAAGTTTGTTCCATACAAGTGTACGTAGTCGTCTCTAATGATCTTTCTTATTTCTTCAGGGTCATATGTGACTTCATCTTTTGTGTTTCTGATTGTGCTTATTTGGTTTTTTTTCCCATTTTTTCTTGGTCAGTCTAGCTAGGGGACCATCAATCTTGTTTATCCTTTCGAAGAACCTTCTTTTTGTTTCATTGATTTTTTTGTATTATCTTTTTGTCTTCTATGTCATGGATTTGGGATTTTATTTTGGTGATCTGGATTCTTCTGCTGAAATTAGGGTTTTTGTGGTCTTGCTTTTCCAGCTTCTTTAGGTGGCTTGTTAGGTTGTTAATTTCTGTTCCTTCCATTTTCTTCATGTGTGTTTGTAGGAATATAAATTCCCTTCTTACTACAGCTTTTAAGGCATCCCAGAGATTTTGGTAAGATGTTTCTTCATTTTCATTTGTTTCCAGGTATCTTTTGATATCTGTTTTGATTTCATCATTGACCCTGGAGTTGTTTAGCATCATGCTGTTTAGTGTCCATGTCTTTGTGGGTTTTGGGGGGACGTTTTTGGCGTCAATGTTTATTTTTATTCCACTGTGGTCCGAGAAGGTGCATGGTAGAATTTCGGTCCTTTTAAATTTGCTTATGCTTGATTTATGGCCGAATATGTGGTCGATATTAGAATATGTTCCATGTGGTATGAGTAGAATGTGTATTCTGTGGTCTTTGGATGGAGTGTTCTGTAGGTATCAATTACGTCCATTTGGTCCAAAGTCACATTGAGGTTCCAGATCTCCTTTTTGATTTTTTGTCCTGATGATCTGTCTAGGGTTGTGAGTGGGGTATTAAAGTCCCCAGTTATGATGGTGTTAGAGTCAATATCTTTCTTTAGTTTTCCTAGAAGTTGCTTTATGAAAGTTGGCGCATCTATGTTTGGTGCATATATGTTTAGGATAGATATTTCTTTTTCATGAATTGAGCCTTTTATCATTATGTAGTGGCCTTCTGTATCTTTTTTGATTTTTAATAGCTTGAAGGGTATTTTGTCTGAAATTAAGATCGCTACTCCTCCTG
>NW_007241661.1:0-1532 GCF_000164805.1 Carlito syrichta | reverse complement strand
GGTCTGGTGGCAGCATAGGTTCTTAGGGATTGGATATCTGGAAAAGATTTCAATTTTCCTCTACTAATGAAGCTTAGTTTGGCTGGGTAGGTTATTCTTGGTTGAAATTGTTTCTCTTTTACAACTTTGAAGATAGGGCTCCAGCCTCTCCTAGCCTGAAGGGTTTCTGTGGATAAATCTGCTGCTATTCTAATTTGTTTTCCCTGGTAGGTAGTCTGACCTTTTTCTCTTGCTGCCTTTAGGATTTTTTCTTTTATAGTTACTTTGTTTAGGTGAATTATTATGTGTCTGGGAGTTGATCTTCTCATTTGTTGTCTTGCAGGGTACTCTGAATCTCTTGTGTTTGAATTTTTTCATCGTTGATGAGGTGAGGGAAGTTTTCTTGAATGATTTCGTGAAATGTTTGTTCCAGTGTGGCTTCTGTTTCTCTCTCTGCCTCAGGAAGCCCAATTACTCTTAGGTTTGGTCTCTTGAAGTGATCATTCATCTCTTGCAGGTTTTGTTCTGTCTTTTTGAGCTTCTTTTCTATGCTTTTGACAGATTGGGTTAGTTCTGTGTTTTGGTCTTTGAACTCTGAGATTCTTTCTTCTCCTTGGCTGATTCTGCTTTCCATGCTTATTAGCTTGTTATTCATTTCCATCACAGTATTATTTACTGCTGTCATTTCTGACATCAGTTCCTTCCTATTTTCCTCTTGTCTCTCCTCAATTTTTAAAATTCTCTCCATTAACGTCTTGATGTCTGGGTTTGTTGCATGTAACCAGTCATTCTGGGGGCTCTTCATTGTTTGTGTTCCACAATCTATTTTCTCAGTGTCTGATCTCTCAGGGGTCTGTGTGAGGCCTATATTCTTCTTTTGGTTTTTCTTCATTTGTGCGGTTTTTCCCTCTCCCTACTTTTTCCTTTCCTCCACATCACCGTCTTCTTTAATTCTGTTATTCAGAGGTAAAGGGATTGGTTTTACTTCTGTTTGTCCAATCTCCTTTATGTATGCCCTCTTACTTTGTCCAATTCTGGAGTTGCACTGTAGGTTAGGGGTGGTCCTTTTTGCAGTTTTGAGATTAACTTAAGGGGGTGCTGTGATTCAAAATCTATCTGCAGGTCCTGGTATTTGCTGACAGGTGTACGGATAATCTAGAAACCACTTCCCACTCCCTTGGAATCTGTCCATGCAGTGGCGCTGTAGGTTTACTCCCTGAAATAAAATGTGGCTAGTAGAGGGGAGAGAATGGAGCAGACAGTGGGTTGAAGAGGGGTGTGGAGAGATAGAGGAATAAGGGGGGAAACAAATGAGTGTGCCAACAAATTGAGAGACAGGCCTTACTGAAACAGACAAAAACAATAGACCACAGCTACAGATGAATGAAATCTCATACAAAAAAAAAAATAAAACATATTGTGATGCTAACATACAAGCTAACCAACCACCTTATTAGTGTGCTGTTCCTCTATACAAAGATATGGTTTACAGAGAGAAGAAAAGAGAAGAAAAGGAAGAGGAAAAAAGAAAAAAAGGAACAATACAGCAGGAA
>NW_007241660.1:0-702 GCF_000164805.1 Carlito syrichta | reverse complement strand
CCGACACATAATAATTCACTTAACAAAGTAACTATAAAAGAAAAAATCCTTAAGGCAGCAAGAGAAAAAGGTCAGACTACCTACCAGGGAAAACAAATTAGAATAGCAGCAGATTTATCCACAGAAACCCTTCAGGCTAGGAGAGCCTGGAGCCCTATCTTCAAAGTTCTAAAAGAAAAACAATTTCAACCAAGAATAACCTACCCAGCCAAACTAAGCTTCATTAGTGAGGGAAAATTGAAATCTTTTCCAGATATCCAATCCCTAAGAACCTACGCTGCCACCAGACCACCTCTACAAGAACCACTTAAGAAAGTACTGAACACAGAAGAAAAAGAAAAAAGAACAGCAACATCCTTCACAAGAGTACAAACAAAAGATTAAAAGCACACACTAACCAACTCCAAAACCCAAAGAAAGACAACAAACAAACAAGAACAACTCTGTAAGAACCTTAAGACAGGGATCAACTCTTGCATTTCAATTATTAACCTAAATATGAATGGAATAAATGCACCACTGAAAAGACATAGAATGGCAAAATGGATAAAATATCATCAGGCAACAATCTATTGCCTTCAAGAGACTCACCTCACTAGAAAGGACACCCACAGACTCAAAGTAAGAGGATGGGAAAAAACTTTCAGGCAAACGTAATACAAAATAAAGGAGGAGTAGCGATCTTAATTCAGACAAAATACC
>NW_007241659.1:0-574 GCF_000164805.1 Carlito syrichta | reverse complement strand
TGTTCCTGTACCAATACCAAGTTGTTTTGATTATTGTAGCTTTATAGTAAAGTTTGAAGTCTGGTAATGTGATACCACCTGCTTTGGGTTTTTTTGTTGAGAATTGTTCTGGCTATTCTTGGTCGTTTGTGTTTTCATATGAATTCCTGTGTTGTTTTTTCTAGTTCTGAGAAGAATGTTCCTGGTAATTTGATGGGTATTGCATTAAATCTGTAGATTGCCTTAGGTAAGATGGACATCTTCACAATGCTGATTCTTCCAATCCATGAGCATGAGATATTTTTCCATTTGTTTGTGTCATCTTTGATTTCTTTGAGCAGTGCTTTGTAGTTTTCATTGTAAAGGTCTTTCACGTCTCTGGTTAGGAAGATGCCAAGGTATTTCATCCTTTTTGTGGCTATTGTGAATGGAATTGTGCTTTTTATTTGGGGTTCTGTTGGATTCATATTGGTATTTGTACAAGAATAGGTCCATAGGTCATTAAATCTGGACAGAGAATGTAATCCTCAAATTCTCAATTAACTCATCTTTGAAAAAACATCCAAGACCCATTGGGTAATGGAGAAGATATTCA
>NW_007241658.1:0-827 GCF_000164805.1 Carlito syrichta | reverse complement strand
TTTTTTTTTTTTTTTTTTTTTTTTACAAAAAACAATTTGGACTCATAGACTCCATTTTATTCCATGGGGTATCATCTCCTACTGTCATGATTTAGTCTTTTATTTTTTTTATCTTTATTTTTATTTTTTGAGTTGGAGTTTCACTCCGTCGCCCAGACCGGAGGGCAGCGGCCGCTCCTGGCCCCCGCAGCCTCGACCCGCTGGGCTCCGGCGATCCTTCCGCCTCAGCCTTCCGAGGAGCCGGAATGACAGGTGCGCGCTACCACGTCCGGCTGATTTTTTGATTTATGGTAGAGATGAGGTCTCGCCAAGTTGCCCAGGCGGGTCTCGAACCCGCGGGCTCAGGCCGTCCGCTCACCTCGGCCTCCCAGAGTGCTGGGATGACAGGCTGAGCCACCGAGCCCGGCCGGGTGCCCTTTTCTGACATGGGGGGGTTTGCTGGGGAAGGGGCAGTTCATGTTTTGGCTAAAGGAAGGCCAGGGATGTCTCTTCTCCTTTGAGAGTCTGCTCCTGCAAACGTCTGCACCGCTTGCTCCTGCTTTCTGCCTCTCTGACGCCCTGAGTCTCAGACTCTCTCTCCCCCGGCCGCCATCTACACATCAGGGCCTGAGCCCTTTCCCAAGGGAGGCGGTCTCCTGGAAGAGGAGACCAAAGGTCAGCGGGCAAGGGGAGGCCCGAGGTGCAGAAGGCAAGGGAGGCTCGATGGGGGAGGGAAGAGAGAGGGGCCTGGGGCTGAAGGGGGAGTGGAGGGAGAGGCTGGAGGGGAAGCGAACAGGACGGCGGGGCGTGAGGGGGCAAGGAGGGAAGAGGGGGAGGAAGGAGGGGAA
>NW_007241657.1:0-511 GCF_000164805.1 Carlito syrichta | reverse complement strand
GGGTCTTGAACCTGCGGGCTCAGGCAATCCACTCACCTCAGCCTCCCAAAGCACAGGATTACAGGCTGAGCCACTGAGCCCGGCGGATCTGAGATATTATCATACTTTGCCCGGACCCTACCAATGCTTCGGTTTGATGCTGTGATTGGATGGAAGAGCTTTTGGGCAGAGTTTTGTGAGGTTTGGGTTAGGCTGTGGCTGAAGTCAATTTCCTGGTGCTCTTGAATTTACTCAGGCCCTTAAATTCTATGGCAACTCAAAAGAATAAATTAATTAGGAGGAGACAGAACCCTTCAAGCATCTCCTGAACCTCATGATTCCATTCAGAGCCAACCTTAAAAGTGGTCAGTGTCGAGACCCACCTGGGCAACTTGGCGAGACCTCATCTCTACAGTAAATCAAAAAATCAGCCGGGCATGGTAGCGTGCGCATGTAATTCCAGCTACTCGGAAGGCTGAGGCTGAAGGATCGCCGGAGCCCAGCGGGTGGAGGCTGCAGTGGCCGGGGGCGG
>NW_007241656.1:0-306 GCF_000164805.1 Carlito syrichta | reverse complement strand
GCTGAGGCAGAAGGATCGCCGGAGCCCAGCAGGTCGAGGCTGCGGGGGCCAGGAGCGGCCGCTGCACTCGTCTGGGCGACAGAGTGAGACTCCAACTCAGAAAAATAAAGAAAAAAGAAAGAAATTTCTTGCAATGCTCTGGTGTCAACAGGAAGCGCTCTGTGTTCTGGTATAAAAGGCTGCCCAGCACCTGTACAGTAGAGGCCACGCCCACAACTGCCCATAGCCACACCCACCCTGGTGTACACTGAGCCTCACACTGCAGTCTCCATTCCCCATAGGCCTACAGGACTCCTTTTTTTTTTT
>NW_007241655.1:2312-33377 GCF_000164805.1 Carlito syrichta | reverse complement strand
GGGAGAAAGGGTGAAGCAAGGGGTTTAGCAATAATCTGGAGGCAGGTTATCTCTGTTTCAGCCTTTGATCTGCTAGCAATAGGCTTTGTCACCTTAGTCAAGTCACTCAGCCTCTCTGGGCACCTGTGAGATGAAGGTGCCTGCCACAAGGTCCCTAGACACATGCCCAGCCTGTCTCTGCCCAAGGGTACAGGCAGGCTTCTCTATAAATAGAACCAATCCATTCTCTTCTTGAGCAGTGCCCACACTGTCCTATAACAAGCTACTAGTTAGGGCCAAAACTATTGCCCAAACTATTGCTGTGTTACACACACGGGTAATAGAGACTGGTGCTTTCCTGCTAACATGCTTGTTAATATATATTAAGAGGTAGCCTATTCTCTATACCGCTTCCTTCTGGCAACACACTAGGGGTTGTTTGCCTTGTCTGAGAGATATATGGCAAATTGTTTCAGCCACTTTTGCTGCCGAGTTCCTGAGCCAAGAGCCTCCATGTCACCAGGCGATTGAGCTGAGGAGGCTGGGTAACTCCCTGGTTCTCCCAGGGACTTCCTTTTCATTTACACTTCCAATTTCCAAACTTGCCAACAGTTTCTGCCTCTCTTCTCCAAGAAGAAATGTAAAACCCAAAAACAAAAGTTACATTCCCTTGAACACTCTGAGGAAGAGTCAGCATCTGAGGCTGGAGGACTCCTATTTGGCAGAAGTGATGGCTTCGCAGTGCCCTTAGTCACAAGGATCCTCTTGGGGAGTAATGCAGACTTCAGGGTACAATCACAGGCAATAGGGATGGACCCCTTGCTCCAGCCCACCTTCATCTGTGTCCTGGCCTGACTGCTCCCTCCTGTACCTGACCATCTGAAGCATCCTAGATCTACGCTGCTATTTTTTTAATTGAAATATAATTCACATTCCATACACAAATTTTACTTTTATCAAGTGTGCAATTCAGTCTCTCTTAATATACTTAGTTACATGCTTTCACAATTATCTCCACTAATTCCAGAACATTTTCATCATCCCAAAAAGAAACCTCAAGCCCATTAGTGGTCATATCCTTTTCTCTCCTCCTCCCCATCCCCAGTCAACTGCTCATCTACCTGTTTCTGTGGACTTTCCTATTCTGGACATTTAAAATAAATGGGATCATATAACACGTGGCCTTTACATCTGGTTTCTTTCACTGAGCATAATGTTTTTCAGATTTATTCATGTTATAGCAAGTATTAGTACTTCTTTCCTTTTTGCAATTAAATACTATTCTATTGTATGTATATACCATATTTTTCTTATTCATTCATAAGCTAATGAACGTTTGAGTTGTTTTCACATACTGGCTCTATGAATAATGCTGATATCAAATTTCTGTACAAGTTTGTACGCACATACTTCAGTTCTCTTGAGTAGACACCCAAGAGCAGAATTGCTGGGTTATATGGCAATTATGTTTAACATTTTTAGAAACTGCCAAACTGTTTTTCAAGGTGACTGCAACATTTTACATTTCCATCAGTAGTGTATGAAGATTTCACTTTTTCCATATTCCTACCAATGCTTATTATTTCTGTCTTTTTTACTATACTCATCCTAGTGGGTATGAAAAAGTTTTAAGTTTCATTTCCCTGAAGACTAATGATGCTGAACGTGTTTTATGTATTTATTATCCATTTGTATGCCTTTTATGAAGTAAAAGTTGCCCATTTTAAAACTGGGTTTTCTGTCTTTATTGTTGACTTGTAAGAGTTCTTTATACTGGATACTAGATTCTTATCAGCTATGTGATTTACATTCATTTTATCCTTTTTCGTGTTTATCCTTTGAAATACGAAAAGTTTTAACTTTGACAAAGTCCAAAGTATCTATTCTTTTCTTTGGTTGCTTGTGCTATAGGTGTCATATCTAAGAAGCCACTGCTTCATCCAAGACAGTATGAAGATTTACTCCTATATTTTCTACTAAGAGTTTTACTTTTAGCTGTTACATTTAGGTCTTCCATCTGTTTGGAACCAAGTTTTGGACACAGTGGATATTTTACATGGGACTATCCAGTTGTGTCAGCACCATTCATTGATGGAACTATTCTTTCTCCATTGAATTGCTGTGCCACTCTTATAATTCCTAATTTAAACCTTTCTCCTGTGATTCAATCGTTCGTGTGGGTCTCGTTTCTCTCATGCCAGATTGTCAGCTCACTGAGAGCAAAAACTAGGGATAAAACTTTGGCTTCTCCAAATAAGTCAGGCACAGGGTTATTTAAAAACTGAGTGCACATATGAATTAAATATTCTGGAAATTGCTGCAGGGCTATTATCCTTTGTGAGTATTTTTCACCTAGAGGTCCTATACTTTCTGCATAGCTCACATCAGCATTAATGTCATTTAGTGAACTTTAATGAAACTAGATTCAAAAGCCAAAGGAAGAGTGATTTCTGAAGACTTTCTGCTCTAGACTGCTGGGATAGCTTGAGTACTTCATGGGGAGGTCCTGGCAGTGGGCGTCTTCATTATCACCCCTGATTCCCCAGAAAGATCCAAGAATATCAAGAGGATAGGTCCTTTCTATCACTGGATGAGATCAATAATGGACAGGAGTTTCTAAGGCTGTGCAAAGAAGATCCAGGTAACGAAAGTGTTTACAGGCAGAATGTTCTGCAGATAGGCCTCCAGGGACAGAAACCTGAAGGGATGTTGGTAGTGAAAAAGTTGGAGCCTGAAAGGTAGTCACTGATAAGCTGCTCATTGGGTGTGGGTCTCTAGACTCTCTGCATATATGAGAAGATATCCTGGAAAGCCACCTTCAAAAAACAGCTCTTTCTCTCTGCATATATGAGAAGATATCCTGGAAAGCCACCTTCAAAAGACAGCTCTCTCTCTCTCTCTCTCTCTCTCTCTCTCTCTCTCTCTCTCTCTCTCTCTCTCTCTCCCTCTCTCCAGCCTTTCCCTATTCCCAGAAACAACAAATTGTTAAAATAATGGGGTTTATGTTTCAAATGTTTCATTCCATGTGTTTGATCGATAAAGTGCTCTTTAGATCGATACAAATATAATTTCACTGCTGGCAGCCATTTATACCATACAGTGGAGTAGTCACTTCCCAGCAAGCCCAGTTTGTGGGTATCATACAAGCATATTGCTCTTCTAGCTATGGGTTATGCTTGAAAACAGCATGGAATAACAAATAAGATTACCAGCTAATAAGCCCAATATTGGCACTGATGTCTTGGTGACTGCATTAATCTTTTTAACGCAAAGCCTTTCTGTAGAAAGAATGTGGCTCTTCTGAATTCATTTTTAAAACTAGATAGTAAGAAGAGTGGAGTTACTGGTGTTTATTTAGTACTTTACACATGCCAGAAACTGTCCTGAATGCATTCTCTGAATTAATTCATTTGAGTCTGACATAAACCTAATGAAATAGTCCCACTGTTAGCCTTATTTAACTGACATTGAGCCACAGAGATATTGAAAACTTCCACTGAGGTTCTCAGCTGATAAAGAGCAGAGCTGGGATTTGAACCCAAGCAGTTTGATCTCAGAGGCTCTAAGCACCCTACTGCGTCATAAATCTATCTGAGACTCTGCTTTAAATGCTTACCATACAGCAGGACCTGTGCATTTTTTTTTTCTATTTCCCTGAACACATCACTGAGGTGTCATGGCAGGTGAGAAAACGAAGTCTTTGGGAAGATCTGTAATTTTCTCAACGTTTAATTGCTGTAGAGTGTCAGCACCCACCTTTGAACCCAGGCCTGCTGAAGCTAGTGCTGCTGTGCTAAACTCTCACCTTTAGGGAGGCAGCTAGTGGCCCACTTATTTCCGTCATCTCTAGCAGCTGTCTATGTGGAGGGCGAAGATTGTAAGCCTCAGATGAAGCAAACCCAGACAGCAGAATAATATAACCAGAGATTCCTGGGCCCCTGTGGTGTGATCAGTCTAACATGGGAGATGTGGGGGGGATGCTTTCCTGGCTCAAGTTCCAGCTCCTGCTATGGACTGGCTTTGTGCATACTACAGGGCCTGAGAGTCCCTCGGGCTGAGAAAGAGATCAGCCCACATTCATTCTCAGACATTCTGTGAGCAGTGACTTCCACTGCTCTGGCATGGGCAGGGCTCCGAGTCAATATAAGGCTGAATGTCTGAGCCACTTTCTATGGACTGCAAATTCATGAGGATGGAGCAGGTGGTGAGAAAAAAGCCCTGGCTTGGGAGTCAGAATTCCTGTACCCTGGTTCCAACCGAGCAGGGTGTGCATGAGCAAGATCTGTCCCTTCCCTGGGTCACACTTTCCTGGGGATAAAATGATGAACTTGGGCAAATTCATCTCTAAAGTCTCTCTGAGCTCCAGCACTGTAGAAGCCAGAGGAAAATGTGAAGGCCACCACTGCTAAGATGGAGATTAACTTACATTCATTCACTAACATTCATGAAGGCTTATGATACACAGGCATTGAGTTCAGCAGTGAAGAAGACAGACAACATTCCTTGCCCCATGAAGCTTAAATTCTCATAATATGGAAGATGTCAGTTATTCATTCATTCATTCACTCACTCATTTTTTCAACAAGGACCTACCATGGTTCAGGTGAAGTGGCAGATCTGGGGGAGTCAGAGCTGAGGAAGACAAGACCAAGCAGGAAAGTAAAGTGTGTGGAAAATACATCTACATTTTGAGATTGGACAAAAGTCATGCTTGCTCTAAATCTATCCTTGGCATTACATAAGAACTCACTGGAGTGTGGGAGTTAAGATCCAGCACCTGATTTGGACAGGAGGCCAGGGCAGCCACGTGTTCGTAGACATCCTGTGAGATGATGGCAGACAACCTGGCTGAGTTCCCCAGGTCAAGGGCCGGCTCCCACAGCAGACCCTGATGCCGTGCATGAGCAAACAATCATGGATGCATCTGGATAATGAAAGGGTCTCAGACAGGTCAGACTCCGCAGATCTTTGGCCTCCTCTTGGTCCCAACTCTGCTGCTTTAAAGAATATGAAGTCATGTGCTATCGGGTCTTCTGCCATCTCTGAAGTCAACAGCAAAACCAGGGTTCTCAAGCTAATGCTGGGCAGTGGCTTCTCTGTACCCACCCACACTCTTATTTGGGGCTTTGAGTTTTCAGGCCCCGGAGCAGCAATCCCGTGGGAAGGGAGCCCTGTGCTGCATCCCAGCCAGCCCAAATACATTTCACACGTGGTATCCTCATACCCTTGGAGCCAGAATTTTCTCCTACTTCTGTTCATCTTTTCAAAGGACAACTGAGAACAACAGCATCTGGTCAACTCCTAAAAAGCTGCTGCATTATTGCCTATTCCTAGCATCTATACAGTCTTCCTCCAACTCTCACTTCCTAGCTCAATATTCCCTTTGAGCTCAAATATTCCCTTTGGGCTTATTATTCCCCTTGAGCTCAGTATTCCCTCTAGCTCAGTATTCCCTTTGATTTCTACTGTGACAAATCCTGACAAGTTAAGAGCATGACCTTTGGCAGGTCACTTCCCTTTGCCAACCTCAATGTCCTCATGTGTAAACTGGGAATACCTTTTGCCTGTCTTGATGACCTGACAGAGCCATATTGAAAAACCCAATGAGATTATATACAAAAAATAAACTATTACATGATACGTGTACAGGTAGTAATGATGAGATAATATTTACAGCACACACTAGAGCAATGAGAGGTAGTTTAAGAACCATTTTTGTTCACACTGAGAAGGAAGATTCAGGACCAATTAGCAACCCTTGAGGACCTTGTGTGTCAGGCAGTGGGACAGTAGCTTTTGTGTCCCTCATCTCAGTATCACATCTTTCCTTTCTATTTATAAAAGAAGAAACATAAATTTGAGAAGTGATATGTTCTGCCCAAGGACACAGAGCTTCTAGTGAGGAACATGGGTTTCATAGAGGGTCAGCTGGCTCTTTAAGCCATAGTTACCCAGAGCACTAAACTCTCATCCATGTGGTCTCTTGAAAAATACAAAGTGTCCTGTACTCCTACCTTAAATACAAAGTCACTGCTTTCAGACCAATTAGGAGCAGGTAATTACCTGTAGGAAGTTGGGAGTTGGGCTATCTACTGGATCGACAACTGAGAGTCCACAAGCTAGTCTTTTCTAGTTATCAATTAAAAAAAACAACAAAATCATTATTTGGCAACATGTTCATTTAATAGTTTATGCCACAGGCCCAGGATAGAAAGTAGCCACAGTCAATCCTGTAAGGTAACAAGTTCTTTTGGCAGTATTGACTTTGCAGCCCATTTTTGGCAGAGATGTGCCCTGTTATAGGATGATCCAATTTCCCTAGACTTACATATAATCCCATAGTCCTTAGCGCCTCTCACCGAGAGTCCCTGGTCCCTCCACTAGTGCCTTGACTGAACTCTGAGATGATCCTTATCAAGGCTGGTAGATGTCCACTGCCTGGGCACTGCACTGGGGAACAGAAACATTACTGAGCTACTGTCTCCAAGTGTATGGTACCTACTATCACTGGGCTCCTATCAACCCTGAGTTCAATGGGCCTTAGCAGTCCAGGTGGTTTACCTGGCATCAACTCAATATTCCTGTCCATCCCTATGGGTACCTTCCAGGAATATATGCTCACCCTGGACTTCAGCCCGCTAGACGAGGTCTTCACTATGCAGACTGACCTCTTACCCAGGGAACTGGAATTTGCTCCCAACCCCAATGACAGTCATGGTTCTGTGTCTTGCCTGTCTCCCAATCAGGGACATCTGTTGGAACCACACCTGAGCCTGCCCAGCCTGTTGATCTCCATGTATCAGTTACCTTGTTAAACACATAAGATCCAAACAATAAATGTGTCCCTTTGTATTCCCTTCCTCCACTACACCAGGCCAAGCTTCAGGGTTCCAGTCTGCCTATTGTGAGAGCCAGGGAGTAGTGTGACTGTCTGCTTGAAGTACATTTGGGAGTCACTGAGTGAGCTGAGAATGCTTCCAGGCTGTCTGTTCCTTTCTCCCCTGGGGCTCTTTCAGTCTTGGCAACTTTCCAATATTTTGCTTGCTCTTTGAAACAGACACATAATTGCAACACCCAGGTGGACTGGTGTGACGGTAGAATCCATGGTATCACAGGAGACAGCTAACTCTAGTTTTGGGACATTACCTGAATGGCAAAAGACTTGGATCCTTCATATGTGGAATATGGGGATGTTCCCACTTTATCCTGGGCAGGGAAAGAGCCAAAAAGTGTTTAACTGCAAGAAAGGATGGGCCAGGAGAAGCTTATGCCAACTCTTGACTATCACATATTCCTCAGACTTTGTTCCTTCACTCTTCAAATGAAAGCATTTATTACACTTCCTCCAGAGAGGGCTACATGGGAGCAATATGATAATGAGTCTGAAAGGGCCCTGCACATCCAGTTCAGTAGCCATGAAATTGCCATATTTGGGTAGATAATGCTGAGGGTGCCAGGGCACTCCAGTCTTCTTCCTTGACTTCAACCAGCTACAGTCACCACTTATCCATTTGCCTCTGATCTAGGCCAGTGCTAGTGAAGCCAAAACTCTCCAAATTCTACATGAATGTTTGTCAAAGGAGAGAAATGCAATCCACAGATGCTCTGAAGAGCCATATGCTTCAAGAATCAAGGGACTTCTCAGGAAAACTTGTTAATTCTATTAAATATTTCCTTTCATTGTGAATGACCTTGAATTTACATTAGTTCCATCAAGAGAAAAATGTTACATAGTTCCCCAGTGACTAATCCAATTTAATATGGTGTAGACACAGTCTTCATAGGGCCTCAAGCCTAGAAGTTCCACTATGGAAACCAGATATCTTGGTCCTTTATACAATGGTAGGCAAACACAAGATCAAATTTCCTTCTTTTTCAAGGTCTATCCAAAATTTTTCCATGATCCAACCTACAGAACCAATGTTTTCTAGGAATTATAGATGTAGGATGCCTTTAGAAGCTATCAGTTTACAGTTAGTGTAAGAACCTCAGAATGATACTTCTAGTCTGGTTTGAACTCCTTCTGTAATAGATCACTCCATGATATGTCAGCCCATCCCATTGTGGAGTTATTTCCCATGCCAGAATGTTCTTCCTCATTATGTGCTGAAATCTGCTTTTGTGTCCCTCATTTAGGCATCACATCATTCCTTCCTTATCCAGTCTCCGAGGCTTCCGGTGGATTCTACACCCTGTACCATATGGAATGAATCTAATTCTTCTTCCTTATGACAGTTCTTAAAGTTTTTGAAGGTGGCCATTCTGTCCATTTGAGTTACTTTCAGATGTCAAATCTCCAGTTTCTCTACATGTTCATGCCAAGACAAGGGCTCTAGTACTAGCAATTCACTTACCTCTCTCTTCATCTCTGTGAGGATTTTGAAGCATCTCATCTTCCTATGTTGGTGAATGAAAAGGGATGGGGCAGAACTAGCCTGCAGTGACAAAGAGGAAGGAGGTCTGTTTGTGGTGGATTTGATTGGATAGCTAGGATGGGGAGCCAGGACTTGGAAGGAGAGAAAACAAAGGATCTATTCAAAAATTTAGAGGAGAGTAGAACTATGTACAGACCACAAATGGCAGAACAGGACACTAGGAAAGCAGAAAATAGGAATGGTGTAATAGGCAACATTTACATTAGTGACATTGTGCAACATAACTTTAGTAATATTTCACTGGGGATATTGGTCAGTGTGCAACATTTTAATGACAAAATCAGCACTTGAATAAGTTTTCTTGGTTAAAAACATCACAGGTAAGTCTAAAATGTACCTGGACCCCAATGTCCTTCTTTTCCTGCCCAATCCTAGTTCCTTCCTCACCTCCTGAGTTCACCACTTCTCAGTTTTGCGTATGTCCTTACAGAGCGTTTGCTCTGTAAATATATAGACAAGTATATTAGTTAGGAATTTTCAGAAGTAATAATGTGTGTGTGTGTGTGTGTGTGTGTGTGTGTGTGTGTGTGTGTGTGTGTTGGAATTAGTTCACACAGTTGTGAAGGCTGGCAAATCTGTGGGGCAGGCTGTTAGGACAAACAAACAGAGAAGAACTGATATTGCAGTCAAAGTCTAAATATAGCTTGGAGGAAGAACTTCCTCTTTCTTGGAGGAGGTTAATCTTATTTCTTTGATGGTTTTCAACTGATTGAGTGAGACCCACCCATATCACAGAGGATAATCTGCTTTACCCAAAGTACACTGATTTAAATTAATCTCACCCAATAAATACCTTCATAGAAGGTATTTTATTATAGTATTTGACCATGGCCTAGACAAGTGACATTTAAAATTAAGCATTATAACAGGGAATGTCGATATGCTTAGAAAAAATATACTATACTATATTTTGTGTTACTTAAATGTTATTATACCACGCTTCCTGATTTTATCACCCCAACATCATGTTTAAAGTTCTCTCCTTAATAGAAAAAACAGAAGTACCTCACTCTTTCTCACCACTACACAGAATTCTGTTTTATGGATGTATCATGATTCATTTAACCATTGCTCTAAAAATAGATATCATCTTTTTCCCAGCCTAGTTCAGTCTTAGTTTTCTCATCTTTAAAATGGCCATCAATATCCTGTCTCAGGAAGAGGGCTGCCGTGGCAGATTCCTGGGACTCTACACAGGCCAAAGTGTGCATGTTACTGAAAAGAGAATTGAAGGGTGTTAGCACCATTGCAAGCACCAGAGCAGATCCTGGAGGCCCACCTGTCATGGGTGATGTGGTTCCCAGCATAGAAATGCTGAGACAGAGGACTCTCTTCTGGCTCTGAGACTCAATAACCCTTTGATGAAGACAGCATCAGGCATTTCCTTTCATGTTAATCTCCAACACTCCTGCTGGCTAGGTTTTGTTAACTGAATATCACAGATGTGAAAGTTAAGGCCAGTGAACTAAAGGCCCTACCAGGCCTAATACATTTTCCCACTACTGTTCTCCTTGAAGGTGAACTTTCATTTCAGAGAGGCTACAAGCAACAGCAGTAAAAGAAGTGGTAATGCTGATAGCAGTACAATGCCATGGAATGTTTATCAGGTGCCCAGCTTGGTTCTGAGTGCTTTACATGTAGTAACTCAATGAATCCCTGCCACAGTCTTCTGAGGTAGGTACTGTTATTAATACCATTTCATAGATAAACAAAGTGTGGCAGGGATTAAAGATGGCTTGCACATCCTTCAGATCTTACAACTCATAAGGGCTCTGGATGACTGGAAACTGTTAGTACCTGGATCTCCTTTTCTGGGGGGCTTTTACTGATGTCTTCTCTACATGCTTTCAAGATCAAGAGAAGTATCATCATCCCCTTCAAATAGCCTCAGCCAATGTCCAGTGGGGTTGGGTAAATGTTCCAACTTCCTTAACTCTTGGGAGAAAAAGTTTTGAGTGAAGTTCTCTCTGTTTGCCAGCCTTTCCTGTCACAGTCCACAGTGGAAACTGGTTTTCTTAGTGGGTTTCACTTTGCTATTGTACTTCCCCAGTCCTCTACTGTTGTTCCTGTAGTTTTCTGCACTCAGACATTTGTCTCCATGTCTACTTTTGGGGGATCCTAACAGAAGACATCAAGGCATGGAGAGGCTAACTAAATAGATCAGGTCGCCCTGATGTCCACGAAGACACCCCATAAGACTGAGGGCTTTACTAACAATACTGGCTTCCTAAGAGCCCCAATCCATGAGACCACTCTCAGGACACTTTGCCTCAGAGGGGGTTTTGTCTTGTGGTCAAACATAAAGGAGTAGGAAAATGCAGGCTTTGCTGTTTGGTTCTGTGTTCATATCAGGCATGGTCTGTGGGAATTCTCAACTAACGGATGTTTGTAAAGCTGCTTTTCTGTTCAACCCTGAACCACAGTACAGAGGCAGGGAAGGGAATATGGAAAACACAATGTTCTGCACAACAGGAAATCATGTTAGAAAGCTATGAAGATCATGCATACTTTTGTTGCACAATGATTTTAACTTTCTCAGGTCTTGATCTCCATGGCAACAATTTAAAAGTTCATAAGCATTCGTGAATCAGGGTGGGGCACGGCTGCATGCTTAGCTATGTGTCATTGGATGAAACTTTCCTTTTTGCTCATAGCATTTAAAGGGATTTACATTTAACGAAAACATTTTTTTTCTCCTTCCAGAGTCAATGTGGGTTATTAAATAGTATCAGCATAGTTGGGGTGGTGGTGGGAAGAGGGAGGATGTTGAGGAAGCCAGGAGATATTTGTCTTGTCAGGGATGTAGTGATGTGCTGTCTATGTGCACTTGTTCTTATAAAGTGGGTGAGTTGCCTGGGACCAGTGGCTCAGCCTGTAATCCCAGCGCTTTGGGAGGCTGGGGAGTGGATTGCATGACCCCCTGTGTTCAAGGCCCACCTGGGAAACTTGGCAAGACCTCATCTCTACAATAAATAAAAAATTAGCTGGTTGTGGTAGCACATACCTATAATCCTGGCTACTCTGAAGGCTGAAGTGGTAGGATTTCTGGAACCCAGCAGGTCGAGGATGTGGTGGCCAGGAGCGTGCCACTGCACTCCAGTCTGGGCGACGGAGTGAGACCTCAACTCAAAAAAAAAAAAAAGTGGGTGAGCTGATGATGCTTCTCTTCCATACTGCAAGGCTCCTTTCAAAAAGGCCCCTCTCCCACTCCAGAAGATGCTAGGTTAGTACAGACCAGAGATAACATAAAAGACAGGCCAAGGTCTCCTTTCTCTATTCAACAACAAGCCCTGATTACTCTCCAAGTCTCTCCAATGACAGATTAATTTTACATTCAGGATGGATATCAGTGGTTGTCAGAGATAAATGGAAGATAGAATAGAATTTGAATTGCCTCTTTTTTCCTTTTCTAAGCCCCTCTTCCCTCCCTTCCTTTATCACAACCCCTTCCTTCTTCTTTCCCTCTTACTTATTTTCTTCCTCCCTTCTTTTCATGCATATTTTTGTACTTTTTCTGAGTCCATTAGGGATATGTACATAAAAGACTTGTCAGAAACTGTTACAGTCCTTATGCTAAACTTTCTCATGCTTTCATGAGGAATTCATTTGTGTCCAGAAGGATACACCACTGACCCAAAGATTTTTACTGTCTACATTCCCTCTTGAACTGACCAGAACTATTATTCAGGTCTACATTGACTCAGACAGACATTCTTCTATTTAGCATTATTTATTGAGACAGTATACCAATGTCATAGGACTATAAGACCAGGCTATGTAGGTTTTCTTTTGACTCTACTGTGTGCAGATTATTCTTCCTCACTATGCCTTGGTTTCCCATCTGTAAAATGGGCATGAAAAACACTTCTGGGTTAAAGGGAAAATTGAAACATATAGTAATTTAAAGTGCATGGCTTAGTCCTCGAATATAATAAACCACTCCCAAACTTAGTGACTTAAAACAGTATTTGCTAACCTTATCTGGGAAGGAACTGAGAGTAAATCTTTTAAGCTTTGCAGGCTAAACAGTGTTGTTGCAACTTCTCAACTCTGCTGTTGTCATGTGAGAGCAGCTACAGATAATAACACAGAGGAATTAGTGATGTTGTGTTCCAATAAAATTAAATTTACACAAACAGAAGATGGCCAGATTTGGCCCACAGGCCATAGTTTGCCAATTCCTGACTTAAAACAGCAGTTTACTTGCCTCACAGTGTTGAGGTTCTATAATTTGGAAGAGGATCAGCTGTGTGGTTTTCTTGGCCTTGATCAGGTTTATTCACGTGACCAAAGTCAGCTGCCAGGCCATTTGGTGCTGGCTGATCTAGAATGGCCTCAGCTGGAATGACATGACTCTGCTCCATCTGGTCTCTCATTCTTCATCAGCCTTGCTGGGGCTTGCTCTCATGGAAGCTGGGCAGGGTTCCAAGAGGTTGAGTGGAAATATGCAAGGCCTCCTGAGACCTAGGCTTGCTGATGATACAATGTCACTTCCAACATACCCTATTGGTCAGAGTAAATAACAAGGCCTGCCAGATTCAGTGGTTGGGAAATCTGACTCTATTACTTGATAGAAGAACTGCAGATTCACACCACAAAGGGAAATGCATCCAGGGAGGGAAATTAGCAAAGCCTTTTTTGTGAGCAACCTACATATTGGCACATAAGAAGTGCTCGATAAATGTTAACTGTTGGACTGCACCTACTTTGTATCATGTTCTGTGGTCAAAATAGGAGAGATTATAAATCTCCAGAGTCCCAGCTTTGAAATGTCCAAAATGTGAAATAAGATTTGTACATATGATTATTACAGATAATAGAAATAAAAAGTGACTCTCCAACTGAATTAGAGGTCAGGAGATATTAGCAGTTAGAACACAAGGGATAAAAAGTTCTGGTAAGTTTATGCACCACTTAGGGACTAAATCTCAGAGCTCTTCATAAAAAAATAGTCTTGTATAATATCATAAGCCTCACATGCCTGAATTGATAGTGATAGAAGATTCTTCATCAGGGGTTGCCTTTCACAGTTATTCTGGTCTTTATTCAGGCTGTTATAACATAGTACCATAGACTGGGTGGTTTGTCAAACAGCAAATAATTATTTCTCATAGCACTGGAGGCTGAAAGCCCAAGATCAAGGTACCAGAAGATTTGGTGTCTGGTGAGGGCCCACTTCCTAGTTCATAGACAGCTGTCTTATTGCTGTGTCCTCACATTGGAGAAGTAACGAGGGAAAAACTTTGGGTCTCTCTTATAAGGGCACTAATTCCATTCACTATGACTTCATCCTCATGGCATAAACATCTCCCATATATCTTACTTCCAACTACCAACACATTAGGAGTTAGGTTTTCAGCTATGAATTTTGGGGAAACACAAACATCCGTCTATGGCACCCCCATGATATCTGGAGGAGAGTTCCAGGATCATTTGTCCCATTAATTTTCTTTTCTCAATTAAAGAAAGGTATACAAGAAAATTGAAAGATGAGAACTATGAAAGTAGAAGTGATCAACGGAAACTAGGGACACCCTTTCAGATAGAGAGGTCAGTAAGTGTGAAGGCCTCAAGTTGGGAGTATGCTTGACTAGTCCAAAAAGAGTTAAGTGACTGGTCCACCTGGATCAGAGTGAGAAAGTAGGACACTGGTGATACATGAGGTTAGAGAGAAGGTGGTATCAGTTCATGCTATTAGAGATAGACTATAGGAAGACAAGAGCAAAAATAGAATGTCAAAAGTTGTGCTGATGGCTTGGTCTAGGATGCTGTGGTAAACTGGGGAGATATTGTTGGATTCTAGATATATTAATCATGTTAAATAGGCAGGGTTTGATAAGCCCTTTGTCAAGCAGAGTGAAAGAGAAGAATTAAGACCGTCTCCAACACTGATGACATGAGTAACTGTAAGTTTGGAGATGGAGTAGACAAGGGCAGGAGCTATGTTTGTGGGGACAAAATCAAGAACCTGTTTTTGGCATAAGATACCTTTCCATGCAAGTGGCAAAGTTGAGTAAGCACTTGGAGTTTAGAGAAGAGGTTGAGTTTAAGCCATGAATTTAGAATCTATCAATGTATATACAATATTTAATGTATAGGGTCCAGGAGGAAGTTTAGGAACTCATTAAGGAAGTTTCCTGGAGAGTAAGTGAGGACTGAGAAGAGAGGAGGCAGGTGAGTACTGAGCCCTGGGCACTACAAAATTAGGGAGACCAGAGGATCCAACAAAGAAGGCTAAGCAGGTACAGCCTCTGAGTTAGGAAGAAAAGCAAGGGAGAGTGCTATTCTGAAATGCAAGGAAAGAACATATTTCAAGAAGGAGACAGAGATCAGTTGTATCAAATGTTGCTAAGCAAGATTAAAATTGTGTTCTATTTAGGAACATGAGGGCCACTGCTGACCTTGACAAAGGTAGTTTTGGTGCAATTGTAGGGAAGAAAGTTGAAGCAAAAGGGTTTCAAGGGAAACTGTAAGGAAAGGAACTGGAAGTGTAGAAAATTATTTAGGATGTTGCTGTAGAGGAAAAGCAGAGAAATGGGCTGGTAGATAAAGGAATATGTGAGATTGAGAAAGGGGATTTTCCTCCCAAAAGGAGCTATTCTAGCATGTTTGAATGTGTGGAGGAAAACAAAAGGGCAATTGCAAGAGCAAAGTTCTTATAGGAAAGAAAGGATGAGACCAGTGTGCTAGGTTGGTTGTAGGTAGGAGCAGAGACAGACCTCTGCTATAATAAGGGGAAGCTGCACACACATGGAGATCATTAGTAGGCATGATAGGAGGAGATGAAGTGGTTCTTTTCATTTTTTCTTTTTCTTATTTCTCAAAGAAACATAAGGTTAAGTTAGTGCAGTCGTTCTCAAGGTGTGGCCATCACACCAGCAGCAACAATTTCTCTTGGGAATTTGTTAGAAAGGTACATTCCTGGGGCCTGCTCCGGACCTGCCTAACCAGAACTAGAGGATGGGCCCAATCAATCGATATCTGAATGAGCCATCCTGGGCACAGGCATATTGGCTTGGCATGTGTATCTTTTACTAAATAGTCCCATAGACACAGCTGTTCATATATGGTAATTTCCCTGAGGGTCTCACTTCAGTTTCTCCTCCAATTCTCAAAGGTCTAATGTGTGTCTCCACCAGTAATTCCTTGCCACAGACACCTGAAACTTTGTCATCTATCCTGTAGTATTATGAATACTACCAGCTAATTTTCCCATCTGCATTCTGAGTTTTGTGAAATGAGAACTTTGCTTGAATCCTTCAGATTATCTCCAGGCAGGCTAGAGTAACTGTATACAATAATTTGAAAATCAGATATGCTCTGGTCCCTTTAATTGGGGGCAAGGCGGAGACATAACTGAACTGCCACCTGTTCAAGACCAAGACTGCCATGATGCTGAAAGGATATGCCCAGGGTGAGAAAAGAGGCCACATAACTTTCCTAACATTGTGAAGAGAGCTTTTACTTGACTGGGCATTTCCTTGGTTGTTGTGAACATCTGAGTGCTTTCCAGAGCAAGTATAACTCAGTTTAGACAGTTTCTGTTTTTTTGTTTGTTTGTTTGTTTGTTTGTTTTGGTGCTTCTAGGGGGTGAAACAAGAGCTTGGAGCTTCCTTGTATGCCATTTTTTGACATCAATCCTCATTAGCATGTTTTACAAGTAGCCAAGGTTAAGAACTCACTTGAGTGCCTTTGTGGACTTTGTCAGCCTCCATGTAGACTCTGCCCAGCTCCGTGTGGTAAATGAGCTACTTTTCCCCCTCATTCAGTAGCTGTTCTAGGATCCTGAGAGTCCACCTCCAAAAACTATCCAGTCTCAAGGAAGCAAGAATTCCCTGGATGTATGGCCCCACTTTCAGGGTGCAGGCTCAGACCTTATCTGAGATTATTGACATCAGAAAAGTCTGACTACATGAGTGTATCCGACCAATTGTATAAAAACTTGGTGCAGTGAATTCGAATACAATTCAAGTGGTTAACAAATGAGGTGAAACATCCCACTGTCACTTCGTGCAATGTTTCTTCATTTTCAATAATTGCTACCCATGCCCACTATTTTTGCACTTTTTTTGAACCATAGATGTTATTATTTACTTTATGTTTTTGTTGAAATCAACTCATTCTTAACTTAAAATGTTTTAAATCTTGTATCACATGTGGCAAACAGTATTGCTTTTGAAACACATAATGCCATTTTAAGCAGAAGCATAATTTGATTAAATTCTGTCTTATTCATGTTCTCCCTTAAAGCTCTTATCCTGAGACATAGCTTCCTCTTGGTACTTCCAGAGATTTAAAAACCTGTCAGTATTAAACCAAAAGTATTCTTCATAAGAATACAATTGGAAGTGAATCCAAAACAGGTTGTGGGTCAATTTTTAAAATTTGCTTTCAGGTACTTTCTTAAATTATTTTATGTTGCACAAGGAGAATTGCTTCCGGATCAGGTGAATTGGATTGGAAGCAAGAATTAATTTCGAATACCAACAGTGTCACTGGTCAGTTTAATGGCTTTAAGCAAGCTCTCTGAGCTTAAGTTATTTCTTATTTAAACTTGGTTACAAAGAATGCCACCTTCACATGTAAGCATGTAGAGACATGTACAGAGCAGCTTTATTCATACTAGCAAAAGAGACATGCCAGATGCCCTTCAGTGAGTGAATGATTAAATAGTAACTGAGATATGTCCGTAACAGGTAATACTGTCTAGCAATAAAGAAATCTCAAACTGTTGTTAAAGACTGTTGACTGGATGAGTCTTCAGTGATTATGCGGAAAAGAAAGAAAATTCCCCAAAAGTTACATACTGTAGATATTCATGTATGTAAGATTCTAATCTATGATTTAATTTATATGAAATTCTTTTTTTATTCTGCATTTCTTTTATTTTTTTTAATCGATATTTTTATTATGATTTTGTGGGGTACAGTTAAGGGTTAGGTGTACAGTTACGTTTCATTCAGGTACCCTGTTGATAAGAGGTGTTTTCCCATCCCCAGACAGATATTTGTGACTGTTAATCCCCTTCCCCCTTCCCCCCATAGTTTCCCAGTACCGTCAGTCATTTTCTTATAGTATTACATTGGATGTTCAAGGTCCATTATATGAGTGAGAACATGTGATACTTGGATATTTGTTTCTGTGAGAGGTCACTCAGTATTATAGACTCTAGTTCCATCCAGGTTGCTATGAAATTCATGAATTTGTTCTTTTTTATGGCTGCGTAGTATTCCATCATGTATATGTACCACATTTTTTTAATCCAGTCCTCTTTTGATGGGCAGAATGGTTGTTTCCAGGTTCATTTCTTTTATTGTTGTTGTTGTTGTTGTTGTTGTTATTGTTGTTGCTTTTGGATTCAGGGTCTTACTTTGTGTCCCAGGCTAAAGTGCAGTGGCACAATCACCGCTAATTGCTACCTTGATCTCTTGGGATCAAGCAATCCTTTCACCTTGGCCTTCTGAGAAATTAGGACTACAGGAACCAGCCACCACATCGATGTTTTTTCTTTTTCTTTTTTTTTCTTTCTTAGAGATGAGGACTTGTTATATTGGCTAGGCTTATGTCTACCTCCAAAGTTCAATGATCCTCTTGCCTTGGCCTCTGAAATTGATGAGATTACAGGCATGAGCCACGGGCTTGACCAACTTATGTATCATTCTTGAAACAACAATTATAAATTAGAGAACAGGTGATTTGTTTTCCAAGGGTCAGGAATGGAGAGTGACAAGGGAGAGGGAACAAGATGAAAGAAATGTGGTTATAAAAGAAGAACATTAGAGATCCTCCTGGTGAATATACAAACCTACATATTTGATAGAGTTGCATAAAACTATGTCCACACCCAGGGGTACCCAGAAGTACAAATGAAATGGAAAATCTCAATAATATTGGTTGATTGTATAAATGTCAATATGCAGGTCTTCACACTGAGCTATAGTTTTGCAAGGTGTCACCACTGTGGAAAACTAGTTAAGAGCTTACAAGACTAGCTTCTATTGTTGACTATGTATCTCTTAAGCATTATTTTTCTATTGCTGCTTGCAAATCTACAATTATCTCAAGTGAAAAGTTTACTGAAAAAAAGCATCCTGATGAGCTTTCTGGAGGATCAAATGAGACAGTATTTAGGAAGAAAATTCATTTAGCAAATGTTAATTAGCCCCACTTACCTGTCCAGTTCCAGGCACTGTGTGATGCTGAATGCTAGCAATCAATCAAATAAGGTTCATGCTAAAATGGAAATTTTATTTTAGTGGATGTCTAAAAAAGTGAATTGCTATCTTTAAAACTCTCATTAAAATTGGTTTATTAACATTTACTAATTTAGTAGTAGCATGAAGGGTTGCTTTCATGTAGCAAAAAGACTCAAAGAGGCTACTAAACTTGCCCATATACCCAGTAGATAGTTTAATACCATTATTATGCTATTCTGTGTTTTTGCTTTACTCTTTTCTTAGAGTTTATTTATACTTGTGGTAAAAAAAATATTGGTTATCCAATTATAGTAGTGATAGAGTGGTTCTAAGAATTCACATCATTAGGAAAATAATGGGATTTTTAAAATAAGTGTAAGCTGTTAGAAGCCTGAATGATTTTGGTAACAGTCTGTGCAATTAGACAGGAAAATCTTTAAAAGTTCAGCTAAGGAGAGAGCCCAAGCAAGACAATTAGCAGTAAGTTTAGTGCTAGTCACCTGGGTCCGTGAGCCCCTTCTCCCTTCTTGACACTTCCACTCATCACACCTGGTGCTGCCAAACCATGTGGGTACAGTTGCCAAATGTCCCAGGAAACAACCTGATAACCCACATTTTTTTAGAGATCCCTGGGGAGATGATCATGAGAGTCACTCTGATTTTTCAACCCATTTGGATTCTCAAATTGAAGTTCATTTTCACAGGGAGCAAGGTGAAACCCACAAATGATATGTATATCTTGTTTCAGATGTTTAAATGCCCAGGTTATTATGGATGATTTGAGATCACACAGTCTTGTTACACAAAGTGGAATTCCCAGGCCAGAATGAGGTATTGAATTTCAATATTATGACCATATCTTTCAGTTGTAACAGACTCTTCATTTTGAATTTTTTCATGTTTATATTTTGCTCCTCAGGGTACTTTAAATTTACAACCATACAGAAGCTTCTAGTTAGCTTTCCTTCATTGACTTTGAGCATAATGACATTATTAGAAGCATGAACATGATTAGATTTCTCTGAAATACAGTGAGATTTTCTTTATGAACAAATAACTAGGGTTCATTTGTGTAAAGGTCCCAAATGTGCTTTTTTTTTTTCTTTTTGCCTAGCATAATGATTTCTGTTCTACTCCTAACCTCTGTGTGCTAGTTGTGACTCTGCTAATTTGTGTCTCTGCCAATTTTACCCCCTCCCTCACCCCATGTATACCCAGTAACATGGACTACTTTCTTGAAATACAACCCATTTTGATTGGTCTCTCCATCCTCCGTGTGTTTCTGCAGAACGGTCTTGCTTCCTGCATGGACAGCTGGCTCTGGTCCTCTGATGCCAGCAATTTCAGAAGAGGTTCTCATTCCTATGCTGGCCACTCCCAGGCTACAACTTCCTGAAAGCTGTGTCCTAAAATAGGATACTAAGAACATTTAGTGGGGGCCAGGTACAGTGACTCACACCTGCAACCCCAGTACCTTGAGGGATTGAGATGGGAGGATTGCTTGAGCCCAGGTGTTTGAGACTAGCCTAAGCAACACAGGAAGACTCTCTCTACAAAAAAAATCAAAAAATTATCTAGTCATGGTAGTGTGTAGCTACTTGGGAGACTGAGGAAGGAGGATTATTTGAACCAGTAGTTCAAGGCTGTGGTTAGCCATGACCAGGCCACTGCACTCCAACCTGGGTGACAGAGTGTGAACTCAACTTAAAAGCAAATAAATAAACAAGCCATTTAGTCTGAAAAAGAGAGAGCTTACAAAACTTAGAGGTGTTTTCAAATATTTGAAGGCCTGACTTATTAACAAGAAATTAGATCTGGGTTTCTAAAGGATTCAGGGACTCTTTAGGGGGTCAAGAGAAGGTTATGACAGATAATGTTTTTAAATGTACAATGTAACACATAGGATTACAAGGAAATCAATTACATTGAAATGCAGTTATTGAAATATTTTGTAAAACAAGCTAGTGATATAACAAATTTTCTTATTAACACAGTTAAGAAGATGTACCATCACACCTAATAACTTTTGAAATTGCACGGTCTCACTGAGTGTAAATGATATCTTAAGATTTCTAGGACAGCTGAAATGTGGTACTAATATCGGTGATTTCTGTTATTGACAAAGTCGTAGGGAATGCTAATAGTATTGTGGCTTGGTGCTTTCACTCAAAAATAGAAAAAAATCTAAATTTTGAGAGAATTAAAAATATGTTTTTTCCCCTATCTAAGTTTACAGACCCTTAAAATATATTCATTGATACACTTGGCCCATGAATCTACCTTACAAAGGCACATCTGTGTAAAGACTGTGAGGACCCTACATTAGACTCTGTGCCATTCAAGGGAGTACAGCTCATCTCAGTGGGTCCATATTCTAGGGCAGATTTCAGTTCACCACAAGGAACAGTTTTCTAACAGTTAAAGAAATTCTGAAAAATAATAGGCCACTGACTGAAGTAATGAGTTTTTCATCACTGTAAGTATTCAAGAGAGGTTAAATAGTATTGAGTACGGATTTTTGTATGAGAAAGGAAACTGGAACTCAATTCACACAAATTATAATGTGAACAGTGCTTTCTAGAGATGGACAAGGCTGTGATTCTGTTCATATTTGCTAGGCATGGGGCAAAGTGTTTTACATTCATCAACTTACTCCATTCTAACAGCAAGTATAGGAGGCAGGCATCGTTGCTTGAATATCAACTCAAGGTAATTTTTAAAAATCTTGACCAAAGGTCAGTCATGATGGCTTATGTAATCCCAGCACTATGGGAGGCTGAGGCAGGAGGATTTCTCAAGTCCAGGAGTTGAAGACCAGCCTTGGCAACATAGCAAAACCTCATCTCTACAAAAAAATCAAAAGTTACTCAGGAGTAGTGGCACACATCTGTAGTTTCTGCTAGTTGAAAGGCTGAGGTGGAAGGATCTATTGAGTCCAGGATGCCAAGGCCTTGGTAAGCCATGATCATGCCACTACTTTCCAGCCTGGGTGACTGAATATGACTGGATTCAAAAATAAAAAAATAAAAATGAAATCTTGACCAAGAGAAATATCTAAGAGGTAGAATTAAAATCAAGGAATTTTGGACCCCAAACTCTAGTGTTTCCTTATGCAAAATGTAATTATTTGTGGGGTGGTTGTTAGAACTTTAAAAGATAGTATATGTCAAGTACACACAACTGATTATCAAGGATAGTGATAGTCTAAGAATTTTACATGTATTAACCAATTTAATTCTCACAACAATTTTATGAGGTCATATTATCATCCCTATTTTCACCCCTTCTTTACAAATGAGATAACGAATGCAACAAGATGTTTATTCAATGGCTAGCCCAAGGTTATGCAACTACAAATTGGATTTGTACCCAGATAGCCTGACTCCAGAGTCCATGCTGGTAACAACCATGTTACACTACATTCAGACATACTACCAACAATTTGTTTTCTGTGCATGTAAAATTTCTCTCCACACTGGGCACAGTGGCTTACACCTTTCAGAGACTGAGGCAGAAGGATCCCTTGCAGGCATAAGTTTTGAGACCCGTCTGGGCAACATAGCATAACTTGGTCTCTAAAAATACATTTTAATAAAAATTGTTAGGTACCAGAATCCCAGCGGGGACTCCAAAATGTCAGGTCAGACTTATGTGGGGTGCCAAGATCTGGTTTGTGATCTGGTGCCACACAAAAGAGGCAAAGAATTGCACAGAAGTTACATTGGAATTATAGTTCATTTAGAAAATAAATTAGTGTGGGGATAGATTCACCTCCCCAAAGTGTGTAAGGCGGGGAGGCAAAGCTAAGAAACAGTGGTGGGTCATAGCTCAAAGAACCACATGAACACACCTCAAGTGAATAAAGCAGTGGCCCCAAGTGAGCTTTAAATTGATGTATTATCAATAGTTGTCATACAGACAAAGATAACACAAAATAGGTAGCTTTGATCGAGGTGCCTTGCTATAAGGATATATGCTCTGACTGATGTTTTGTTGCTTATTATGTGAACTGCTGAGAGAGGGGGTGTGAAACCTCCCACTTTACTTGGGTATTGGAGTCTCCCTGCAGCCCAATCCTCATTTGTTTTCTGTTATGCAGCTAAAAATGATCATGGAAAACCTAGTGATTTGGGGTTGGACGGAGCAGTGCAGGGCACTTGGGAACTTGGCTGGCAAAAACCACCGATCAGAAGGTCTGCTAAGATTCCAATGGGAACTTGTCCGTTAGGATGGCGCGAGGTGGGAGCCACGTGGAGGAGGAGCTGGTCTAAGAATGGCCTCGCGTCAGCGGGGTGTCCAGTGTGACGCTACTGGGGTGGCGGCATGTGATTGGTCCAGAGAGAGTATAAAGCAGCTGGGTTGTTAAGGCAGCGACCAGACAGGAGAAGATTTGGAGGAAACCAGAGCTTTGGTCTCTCTCCAGCTGATCCTGAAAGTCCCACTCGCCTGCCCCTCACGTCGTTCTGGTCTTCTGGCCTAGACTCACCCAGTGACCTGTCGCTGAACTCTCCTCCCACAGCTGAAGGACTTGATTTGACCCGGATTCGGTCCCAGACCCGCTTGATATACTTCCCAGAGCCCCAACATCGCTTCCCTTTACCCGTTTCCCACTTCCCCATTGCGGCCACGCCCCTATTTCCAGCCCTAGCCCCGCCCACACCCACATTTACTTCCGACGCCCAACTTCTCCCACATCCTTTCTAGTGCCCCGGGGCACCCTAAGAGCATCTGGACATGTGGGTGCCGAGGCTGATTGTCTGGCTTATCCTGTTGAAGTCTCCTTGTCAGTCATCTACCAACGTGAGTAAACAATGACAGGAATGATTTCCTGTCCAAAGGATCATGTCACACTGTGACTTACACAACAGGTTTCCCTGGGGTCTTTCATGGGAATTACGTGTTTTTGCACAAGGACCTCAGGACACACCTGTGCACATCAAGGTGGGCTTGGGCCAAACACAGGAAAGCTCGTCAGAATGGAAACTTGAAAGTAGGAACTTGACAACACCAAATAGGAAGGATATGTGGCCCGGTGAAAGCCCAATTTTGGGGGTGGGAATTGTAAGGTAAGTTCCCTGTCAGATAGAGGCTACTCTAAGACCATGCAACATTCCTTACACTGCTCACATCTATTGTGAAATTGAAGGTGAAAGTGTCATAGAGCTCAGAGGCTACTTTCTAGAGAGACTTAATTTACACAAACCTGTCTTACAATGTGGATTGATTTGAATTCCATTTTCAATTTATTTTCTTTCCAAATAATTATGAATATGAAGCTACTTTTTGTAGAAAGACATGTTTTCCTTTTTTCTGGTGGCCATACACTCCAGAAAGTTTGGATTCCTTTACGTATGGGTTCCAAGTTTGCTACTAATTGATTTAGTTGCACTGCTGTAAAATATGAAGATGAAATCTTGTTAGTAACTATTTGGTATTGTGTTTTACAAGTGATTAATTTCCATAGTGTCAATATAATTACAAGATTACTTTATTTTTTAAATCTATATGGACTTCAAAAATATGACATTAAGTGTGCTAGTTTAAAATCAAAATGAACACTGGAAAAAGATTTCAATGTTTTAGAAACTTGAGCTAGACAACAATCTGTATTAAATATTTGTTGGAATAATAACCTAAGCATTATTTTAATATCAACTTCGTATCTCACTGATTCCTATATATACAAACATATCTATACAGTATTTCCATTTGCATGACTATGACATTTTTTATTTGTTCATCTTCCATACAATTCCTGCATATTTTTGATGATTTTCCAAGGAATTTTATCCAAGTAGTGCATGATTATTCAAAAGAAAACCTAACCTTCAGATTCACTATATGTTTGAGTTTATTTCTAAGTTGAAATTGGCTTATTAACTTATAAGTAAAATTTGCTAATTTTTTTCAAACATAATTGTTTATGTGAGGAAAATAAAGCTAACAGCTTGTGTTTCAGATTTATTTACTACAGTTAAAGTGTGGGGATGTCATATATAAAGTAAATATCTCTTTTAATCATACAGTAGTTGGTAAGCCATGAGAATCACTCTGAGGTTTCTCCATATTGTAATAAATATTAACAGCTTGTTCCTTTTATTAATAAGTGAAATTCATTTGTGTGCATTAACAACAGTGTATTTCCCCCTAGCATTGCAAATAGATGAGATTTCTTTCTTCCACTGGGTCTTTCTCTTAAGACAAAAACCCAGAATGTAGCAACTCTGCACAATTTACCAGAGTATTCTTGCATCTTGCAACTCTCTGATGAATTAACTGGAGATAATCTGACTGAGAGTGTGCCTGAAATTGCCAAAAGCCATAGAATAATCATTTTTATTATGGAACTATTACTCAAAAGAAAACACTGACACGAGAAAAGTAATTTTGTTAACTACCATCAACATTTTATTATGAAAATGTTCAAACATGGTACAAGAGATCTTGATTTAGATGCATTTCCAATTTCCACATTGCACATAGCAATAAGCTCCCTGCTATACAGTTTATCATGACAGTCATTATTTAGAAATAAATATTTCTCTCAGACTTCACATTTCTGGAAACTCACAAAATATTCAACCCCATAGCATATGTATACTATTTTTTTAAAGTATACAATCCTTACCCAAGCCCCATTCAATATCTATCATATTATATCACCCCAGAAAGGGACGTCACGCTGTCCCTGGTACTTCTTGTTATCGCAGGTTACTTTTGCTTATTCTAGAATTTCATATATAGAGATCCTTGAAAGCAATTTGTATTCTTTTTTTGTCTGCCTTATTCTGCTCAGCACAATGTGTCTGGAATTGTTTATGAGTTGAATAGACCAGAAATACAACCATTTCTATTCTTGACTCAGTGAGTCAGGCCTGATGAATGGACTATCCTTGTTTATTCAAAATTTGGAAAGAAACATTACAAGTTAACATATTGCATTTCCAACAGCATCCACCATTAAATCCAGAAGAATCTATGCAAGACAGCTGTCAGGATCCATCTAAATTCAGTGGACATATTTTACTTCATTCACACACAACCCTAACAGAATTAATGTCAAGAATCTTAGAGCATTACCACAATATTAGTGCCATTTTCATCATCTCCCCTTTGTTTTTTTAAGAACCAAAGTTTCATAATTTCTAAATAAAGTCTTTGTATTGTCTTTTTTGACTTATACTAAACTTTAAATGATAAGGATTCACCTAATGTAAGAGAAAAGTGTGATTCAGAGGAATTCTTGCTCTGCACTGAAGACAGGAGACAGCAGGGCCAGTCATGAACCAGAAACTGCATTTTGCTTCAAGTTTTCCCATATCTATGTGACTCAGGCATTTGTTAATTAGCAAGATTTAACCACTTCAGAAAATACTTATACTTCAAAAAACCATATTGTACATAAGAAACACATACAATTCTATATGTCAATTTTAAAATGAATAAGTTTGAAAAAAGATAATTATTTTTGACTTAAAATAAAAAGATGTCCCACATTTGAAATGACTATCAACACTACAGCTATGCAAGAAACGTGAAACTGGGAACTGTCAATCTTTCTTGAGCAGTGAAATTACCCGGAGATATGTGAGAGGTATGGCAACTCCTTGCAAGTGGTTTATATCTCTAAATATGATTCTTTGTGACTGATGTAGTGCTAATGCCATTAAGATTCTCATTATGACAACAATATTATTCCAGCTAGCCCACATGGGACAAAACTGTTTTCTTCCTGAGGCTGAATTTTTTGGAATTTCTTGGAAGATGACTATTATTGCTGCCTTCTTAGGAATGACTACTTTTGCCATTTTCTTCTGGATTGTTGATGTGAGTATATGAACATTTCATACAGGCACAGTTATAGTCATTTATAAGAAGAAACCTCTACAATCACTGGACCTTTTTTTCAGTTTCAGTGTTGTAAATTTCATTTGTAGCACTGCCCTCACTGAATACCACTAATCTGTATTAGCTATTTTACTGTAATTTTGTTAGAAATGTTTTAAACTTTCTTTTGAGATGATTTTTGGGGCACTTGTGTAATTTAGAAGTAAGTTGTTTAATCTTCAAATGTTTTGTAGTTTTCCAGCTATCTTTGTGTTTTTTGGTTCCAGATTTCATGGTCCCATAGCATGCTTCCTGTGACATGTTTTCTTTACTATTTATTAAGGTGTCTTTTGTAGCCTAGAATGAGATCTATCTTCCTGAATACTCGTTGTAAGATGGATAAGAATTTTAATCTGCTATTGTAGGTTGAAGTTTACAGATGGAAAGAGTTTCAATTGATAGACCACTTCAGGTCAGCTATAGCCTTATTGATTTTCCATCTAGTGAATATTTCAATGACTTAAAAGGGACTTTGAAGTTTTCAGCTATAATTTGGATTCTTCTGTTTCTGCCAGCAGTTCTACCAGTTTGGGCCTCATGTGTTTGTAGCTCTGTTGTTAGGTTTTTTCTTGTAGGGGAATGTCATGAGTTCTGGAATAATCAACCAGATCATTTCCATTGATTCCAGGTACTTTTCCTTTCTCTGCAATGTGTTTTGTGTGAAATTAAAATAGCTGTTCAAGCTGTTTGAAATAGTGCTAGCAGTGTATTTTTTCTCGCTTCCTTTACTATTAATGTATCTGTGTCTTTGTGTTGAAACTAGAGTTTTTGTAGACATAATGCTGTTGTGTTTTGTTTTATTAGCCACTTTCAAAGTCACTGTTTTTAAATTGCTGTGTTTAAACCACTTATGTTTAAAGTGATTACTGATATGTTTGGATTAATATTTCCCATATGTGTTAGTTTTATATTTGTCATCTTTGTTTTTTTCTTTAGCCTTCTATTCTTGCTTTATCTTTTCTGATTTTTGATTGAGAATTTAGTAGAATATCATTTTTTCTTGTCTCCTCACATGCTACTTTTACTTGTTACAATTCTTCTTTACGGAGGGGGCGGCAAGATGGCTACGGGGGCAACCCGGCGTCTGAAGCCCTCTGCAAGGGAGATCTGCAGTGGGTCTCTGACTCTCACCCCGGGGGGGCTGGGGACCCCAACATCACAGCCTGCTCTACAGACAGAGCTCGGCTGCTGCCATGCAACGACTGGACAGTTTTGACTGCATTCCAAACGGTCCCACCGCCGCCGCCACCACCGCCCCTCCCCCCACTGCCGTCGCCGTCGCCACTGCCGCCGTGGCCTCTGGGAGGGGTAGCATATCGCACCACGCGGCCGGAGGAGATTCACAACGAACCGCTTCAGGGAAGATCTGCTGGGATTGCTGCCACCTATCCTGCGTCCGAGACTGTCCTGCCCACCTGGAGTGGGGCTCCTGCTGCCTGCTCAGAGGCAGGCAGCCATCTTGTTCCTGTCCGGCCCCACCCCCTCTGGGGCGAGCAGATGAGATAGCACCACCTGCTGGCGATTCAAGGTAACAACACTGAAACGGGAGAAACAAGCTTGATAAAGACATAGACCAAACTCCTGAAGGAAGGTTAATCTGCACTGTCCTTCACAGCAGATCAGGGGCAATTGACTCTAACTGCAAACTAATTTACCAGCTTGAAAAGAAAACTAGAAATCAGACCTGAAAGGACATTGGACTTAAACGAAAGGTCTCAGAGTATGCTTCATTGATTCTATCAGTTTAATGACTTAATTCTATTCCTACTGTATTGTTCCATTTTTCTTTTTTCCTTTTCCTTCTCTTCTCTTCTCTCTATAAACCATATCTTTGTATAGAGGAACAGCACACTAACAAGTTGGTTGGTTAGCTTGTATATTAGCATCACTATATGTTTTATTTTTGTTTGTATGAGAGTTGGTTCGACTGTAGCTGTGGTCTATTGTTTTTATCTGTTTCAGTATAGGCCTCTCTATTTGTTAGCACACTTGTTTGTTTCCCCCCTTACTCTTCTATCTCTCCACTCCCCTCTTCAATCCACTATCTGCTCCATTCTCTCCCCTCTGCTAACCACATTTTATTTCAGGGAGTAAACCTACAGTCCCACTGCACGGACAGATTCCAGGGCAGTGGGAAGTGGGTTCCACATTATCCACACACCTGTCAGCAAATACCAGGACCTGCAGAAAGATTTTGAATCACAGCTCTCCCCTTAAATACATCTCAAAACTGCAAAAAGGACCAACTCCAACCTACAGTGCAACTTCAGAATTGAACAAAGTGGACATACATAAAGAATAGGAGATTGAACAAACAGAAGTAAAACCAATCCCTTTACCCCTGAATAACAGAATTAAAGAAGACAGTGATGTGGAGGGAAGGAAAAAGTAGAGAGGGGGAAAAAACCGCACAAATGAAGAAAAACCAAAAGAAGAATATAGGTCCTACACAGACCCCTGGGAAATCAGACACTGAGAAAACAGATTCTGGAACACAGACAATGAAGAGTCCCCAGAATGACTGGTTACATGCAACAAACCCAGACATCAAGACATTAATGGAGAGAATTAAAAAACTGATGAGAGACAAGAAGAAAATAGAAAGGAGCTGTTGTCAGAAATGACAGCAGTAAAGAACACTGTGATGGAAATGAACAACAGACTAATAAGCATGGAAAGCAGAATCAGCCAAGCCGAAGAAAGAATCTCAAAGCACGAAGACCAAAACACAGAACTAACCCAAATGTCAAAAGCATAGAAAAGAAGCTCAAAAAGGCAGAACAAAACCTGCAAGAGATGAATGATCACTTCAAGAGACCAAACCTAAGAATAATTGGGCTTCCTGAGGCAGAAAGAGAAACAGAAGCCATGCTGGAACAAACATTTCATGAAATCATTCAAGAAAACTTCCCTCATCTCTTCAAGGATGACAAAACTCAAACACAAGAGATTCAGAGAACCCCTACAAGACAACAAACAAGAAGACCAAATCCCAGACACATAATAATTCGCCTAAACAAAGTAGCTATGAAAGGAAAAATCCTAAAGGCAGCAAGCAAAAAAGGCCAGACTACCTACCAGGGAAAACAAATTAGAATAGCAGCAGAAATCCACAGAAACACTTCAGGCCAGAAGAGCCTGGAGCCCTATCTTCAAAGTTCTAAAAGAGAAACAATTTCTACCAAGAATAACCTACCCAGTCAAACTAAGCTTCATTAGGGAGGGAGAATTGAAATCTTTTCCAGACATCCAATCCCTAAGAACCTATGCTACCACCAGACCACCTCTACAAGAAACACTTAAGAAAGTACTGAACACAGAAGAAAAAGAAAAAAGAACAACAGCATTTTTCACAAGAGTACAGGCAAAAGATTAAAAACACACATGAACCAACTCCAAAACCCAAAGAAAGACAATAAATAAACAGGATCAACTCTGTAAGAACCTTATGACAAGGATCAACTCTTGCATTTCAATTATTAGCCTAAATGTGAACGGACTAAATGCACCACTGAAAAGACATAGAATGGCAAAATGGATAAAATATCATCAGGCAACAATCTATTGCCTTCAAGAGACTCACCTCACTAGAAAGGACACCCACAGACTCAAAGTAAGAGGATGGGAAACAAACTTTCAGGTGAATGGAATACAAAAGAAAGGAGGAGTAGCGATCTTAATTTCAGACAAAATACCCTTAGCTATTAAAAATCAAAAAAGATACAGAAGGCCACTACATAATGATAAAAGGCTCAATCCATCAACAAGAAATATCTATCCTAAACATATATGCACCCAACATAGGTGTGCCAACTTTCATAAAGCAACTTCTTGGAAAACTAAAGAAAGATATTGACCCTACCACTATCATAACTGGGGACTTTAATACACCATTCACAACCCTAGACAGATCATCAGGACAAAAAATCAACAAGGAGATCCGGAATCTCAATGTGACTTTGGACAAAATGGACTTAATTGATACCTACAGAACACTCCATGCAAAGACCACAGAATACACATTCTACTCATCACCACATGGAACATATTCTAAGATCGACCACATACTCGGCCATAAATCAAGCATAAGCAAATTTAAAAGGAGTGAAATTCTACCAAACACCTTCTCGGACCACAGGGGAATAAAAATAAGCATTGACACCAACAAAGTCCCCCCTAAACCCACAAAGATATTGACACTAAACAGCATGATGCTAAACAACTCCTGGGTCAATGACAAAATCAAAACAGGGATCAAAAGATACCTGGAAACAAATGAAAATGAAGAAACCAGAATCTCTGGGATGTCCTGAAAGCTGTGGTAAGAAGGGAATTTATATCTCTATAAACACACATGAAGAAAATGGAAGGAACAGAAATTCACAACCTAACAAGCCACCTAAAGAAGCTGGAAAAGCAAGACCACAAAAACCCTAATTTCAGCAGAAGAATCCAGATCACCAAAATAAAAGTCCCAATCCAGGACATAGAAGACAAAAAGATAATACAAAAAATCAATGAAACAAAAAGCTGGTTCTTCGAGAGGGTAAACAAGATTGATGGTCCCG
>NW_007241655.1:0-1227 GCF_000164805.1 Carlito syrichta | reverse complement strand
CCCTTTGGCAAAGTCTCCGGATACAAAATAAATGTACAAAAGACAATCGCATTTCTCTACACCAATAATAAACAAACAGAAACCCAAATGAAAATCACAGTTCCATTCACAATAGCCACAAAAAAAATGAAATACCTTGGCATCTTCCTAACCAGAGACGTGAAAGACCTTTACAATGAAAATTACAAAACACTGCTCAAAGAAATCAAAGCCGACACGAACAAGTGGAAAAATATCCCATGCTCATGGATCGGAAGAATCAACATTGTGAAGATGTCCATCTTACCTAAGGCAATCTACAAATTCAATGCAATACCCATTAAATTACCAACAACATTCTTCTCAGACCTAGAAAAAACAACACAGGAATTCATATGGAAACACAAACATCCAAGAATAGCCAGAACAATCCTCAGCAAAAAAAACAAAGCAGGTGGTATCAAAATACCAGATTTCAAACTTTACTATAAAGCTACAATCATCAAAACAGCTTGGTATTGGTACAGGAACAGGCATATAGATCAATGGAACAGAATTGAGATTCCAGAAGCAAAACCTCATTTTCTCAATCAACTCATCTTCGACAAAGCCCCCACCACCTACCAATGGGGACAGGAGAACCTATTCAGTAAATGGTGCTGGGAAAATTGGCTGACCACATGCAGAAGATTGAAACAGGACCCCTATCTATCCCCATGCACAAAGGTTAATTCCAAATGGACCAGAGACCTAAATGTAAAACCTCAAACCATAGGAACCTTAGAAAAGGAAGCAAATACTCTCATGGAAATCAGAACTGGCATCCAATTCTGGTACAAAACCGAAACCCACAGGACTTAAGAGAGAAGATAGACAAATGGGACCTTATTAAACTGACAAGCTTCTGCAAAGCCAAAGAAACCATCAAGAGAGCAGGGAGACAGCCTACAGACTGGGAAAAAGTATTTGCCAACTATAGGTCTGACAAAGGCTTAACATCCTGGATCTACAAGGAACTCAAATGTACTGAAAAGAAGAAAACAAACAACCCCATTATAAAATGGGCAAAAGATATGAACAGACACTTCACAAAAGAAGACATTCGAGCAACCAACAAACACATGAAGAAATGCTCAGCCTCAGTAATCATCAGGAAGATGCAAATCAAAACCACACTGAGATACCACCTAACTCCAGTCAGAATGGCAATTATCAACAACTCAAAAAATAACAGCTGCTGGAGAGGGA
>NW_007241654.1:14055-20072 GCF_000164805.1 Carlito syrichta | reverse complement strand
TGCCGGGATCGGTGGCTCAGCCTGTAATCCCGCGCCTTTGGGAGGCTGAGGTGAGTGAATTGCCTGAGCCCGCGGGTTCAAGACCTGCCTGGGCAGGCGAGACCTCATCTCTACAATAAATCAAAAAATTAGCCGGGCGTGGTAGCGCGCGCCTGTAATTCCGGCTACACAGAAGGCTGAGGTGGAAGGATCGCCGGAGCCCAGCAGGTCGAGGCTGCGGTGGCTGGGAGCGGCCACTGCACTCCAGTCTGGGCGACAGAGTGAGACTCCAATTCAAAAAAAAAAAAAGAGTTGTTTTAGTAAAGTTCGTTTATGCAGACTCATGCTAATACCAGCTCTCTGTCTTCAGTGATAAGAGTTGCCCTCCTCTTTCTGGTATGAGAGAGAGGCTTGTTTACAAAGGGAAATTTAGGCCATCTTCACAAAGGGAAATTTCTGCTCTGCTTTTTTTTTTTTTAAGTCGGAGTCTCACTCTGTCACCCAACTGGAGTGTGGTGGTATGCACACAACCACTGCAGCCTCGACCTGCTGGGCTCAGGTGATCTTTCCGCCTCAGCCTTCCAAGTAGCTGGAACCACAGGCATGTGTCACCACACCCGGCTAATTTTGTGACTTTTTGCAAAGACGAGGTCTCGCCAATTTGCCCTGGCTGGTCTCAAACCCCTGGGCTCAGGCATTCCTCTCACCAAATCTCTCCAAAGTGCTGGGATTACAGGCCTGAGCCACTGTGCCCAGCTGCTCTCCTTTAGAGGGATAAGGAGAGGGCAGAGAATTTTCCCTGCATCTGTTGATCCTCCCTTGCCTTCAGCTCAACATCCTTATGCCAAAGTGCATGTTTTTTATTTTGTTTTGTTTTGTTTTTGAGTTGGAGTCTCACTCTGTCGCCCAGACTGGAGTGCAGTAGCCGCTCCCGGCCACTGCAGCCTGGACCTGCTGGGCTCCAGCGATACTTCCGCCTCAGCCTTCCAAATAGCCGGAATTATAGACATGCACTACCACGCCCGACTGATTTTTTGATTTATTGTAGAGATGAGGTCTTGCTGCCCAGGCGGGTCTCGAACCCGCGGGTTCAGGCAATCCACTCACCTCAGCCTCCCAAAGGCGTGGGATTACAGGCTGAGCCACTGAGCCCAGCTGCATGTTTTGAGTGTGGGAATTCCTGACTTCCTTCCATTTATTTACTTATTTATTTATTTTTTGAGTAGAAGTCTCACTGCTGTCCAGACTGGAGTGCAGTGGCCACTTCAGTCTGGACCTGCTGGGCTCAGGTTATCCTCCTATCTCAGCCTTCCAAGTAGCTGGAACCACAGACGTGTGCCACCATGCCCACCTAATTTTTTTTGTTTGTTTTTTGGTTTTGGGGGGTGTTTTTTTTTTCCCTTGAGTTAGAGTCTCCCTCTGTCACCCAGCTGGAGTGCAGTGACATGCTCATGGCCACCGCAGCCCTGATCTGCTGGGTTCAGGAAATCCTTCTGCCTCAGCCTTCCAAGCAGCTGGAACTAAAGGCATGCACCACAATGCCTGGCTAATTTTTGGATTTATTATAGAGTTGAGGTCTTGCCAAGTTTTCCAGGCAGGTCTCGAACCCGTGGGCTCAGGTAGTTCTCCCGCCTCCACCTCCCAAAGTGCTGGGATTACAGGTGTGAGCCACCGTGCCAGGTTTATGTTTATTATTATTATTTTGAGTTGGGATCTTACCCTGTTGCCCAGGCTGGAGTACAGTGGCACTATCATGTTTCACTGCAGTCTCGACCTGCTGAGTTCAGGCTATTCTTCTACTTCAGCTTTGCAAGTAGCAGGGATTCCAGGCACATGCCACCACACCCAGCTAATTTTTTTTATTTTTTGTAAAGATAAGGCCTCAGTATCTTGCCCAGGCTGGTCTTGAACTCCTGGACACAAGCGATTCTCTCACTTCAGCCTCCCAAAGTGCTGGGATTACAGGCGTGAGCCCCCGCGCCTGGTCCCCTTCGATTTAAACTGTGCACAACACTTAGAAAGTCATTGTCCCCCCTTCGCGTTACATGCCAAGCCCAGCAGATTGGCAGCTCACTGGAACACTGGTATTGTCTTGGCCTCACCTGTGGTAGGGAAGGGGATTACTTCAGCCACCAATTCAGATCCTTACCTGCCCCTAAGGAGGCCTTGGCACCAAGAGGTTACAGGATAAGGGAGAGATGAGGTATGGGGCGGCCCCATCAGCCCTGCCTCCTTTTTTTGTGTTTGTTTGTTTGTTTTTGAGTTGGAGTCTCACACTGTCGCCCAGACTGGAGTGCAGTGAGCGCTCCCGGCCACTGCAGCCTCGACCTGCTGGGCTCTGGCGATCCTTCCACCTCAGCCTTCCAAGTAGCTGGAACTACAGGCGCACGCTACCACGCCCGGCTGATTTTTTGATTTATTGTAGAGATGAGGTCTCGCCAAGTTGCCCAGGCTGCTGCCTCCTTTTTGCTGTGGACCTGGGGATGTGACCTCTCTCCTCCTGACCTTCTGCTTCCCCATCTAGAAAACAGGAGAAGGGGTCTCTTCTGACCCTAGCCCTGACTCCTGGAGCACCTGTGGCTATACCCAGAAAGCATGACCACAAAGCTTCCTTCCAGAGCCAGATCCCAAGGCCCTTAGCTGATGGTGCCACTGTGCAGATTCAGGAGACAGAGAGGACCTGGAGCCATTGGGAGACAGGGCGTGTGTGAGGAGGGAGGAGACCGAAAGGTAGCTGTTGCCCTTGCTTCTCCCTGGCAGCTGATGGTTGAGCTGACCTTAAAGTCAGGGCACGTCTCAGCTTGTCTTGACTGCTATTTATAGCTCCTGCGCCTCCTTGTTGGTATCTGACTGCACTGTGGACCTTCTCTCCACATGACGTCTGCCTTCCTGACAGCAGCCTGGCTCCCAGGGCAGCACTACACAGAACAGCCTTCAGTGGCTCATCTGTTCCTAAGGCTCTTGAAAACCACTTACAGATTTGGTTTTGTTTTTTAGTCTGCTAATTTTGTTTTGTTTTGTTTTGTTTTGTTTTTGAGTTGGAGTCTCACTCTGTCGCCCAGACTGGAGTGCAGTGGCCACTCGGCCACCGCAGCCTCGACCTACTGGGCTCTGGCGATCCTTCCGCCTCAGCCTTCCAAGTAGCTGGAACTACAGGCGTGTGCTACCACACCCGGCTAATTTTTTGATTTGTTGTAGAGATGAGGTCTTGCCAAGTTGCCCAGGCAGGTCTCGAACCCGCGGGCTCAGGCAATCCACTCACCTTAGCCTCCCAAAGGCGCGGGATTACAGGCTGAGCCACCGAGCCCGGCTTAATTTTTTTTTGTAAAGGCAAGGTCTCACTGTTTCCCAGGCTGGTCTCGAACTCCTAGACTCAAGTAATCCTCCCACCTCAGTCTCCCAAAGTCCTGGGATTATAGGCATGAACCACCATGTCTGGCCTAAAGCCACTTATATATTTGTTAAGGGTTTAATTGTGTTAAACAGAAAACTGACATAACATTCAACTGACCATCCTAGCCATGTTTAAGCAACCTGTTCGGCAGTGTTATTCCTTCACATTGCTGGGGAACCAGTCTCCAGAGCATTTTTCATCTTGCTCCCATTAAATAAGAACTGCCTTCCACTCTCCCCAGTCCCTGAAAACCGCTATTCTACATTCTGTCACCATGAATGTGATGACTCTTGTACCTTCTACAAATGGAATCACATAGTATTTGACTTCCTGGAACTGGCCTATTTCCCTGGGTGTGATGTCCCCAAGGTTGACACATGTTGGAGCATGTGTCAGAATGGCCTTCCTTCTGAAGGCTGACGCATCCATCAGTAGCCCTTGGGTTGTACCCACCCTTTAGTACAATGAATCTCAAATCTCTTGGAGACTCTGTTTTCAGTTCTTTGGTGTCTATTCCCAGAAGTAGAATTACTAGACGAGGCCAGGCTCAGTGGCTGTAATCCCACACTTTGGGAGGCCGAAGTGAGTTTGAGAACCCACGAGTTTGAGACCAGCTCAGGCAACTTGGCGAGACCTAGTCTCTACAGTAAAACAAAAATTAGCAGGGCGTAGTAGCGCGCACCTGCTGTTCCAGCAACTTGGAAGGCTGTGGTGGAAGGATTGCCGGAGCCCAGCAGGTCGAGGCTGCAGTGCCCGTGAGTGTGCCACTGCACTCCAGCCTGGGTGACAGAGTGAGACTCCAACTCAAAAAAAAAAATGTATCTGGGGTAAAAAATAGGAACAGGTCACAGATAAGGGTGTGGGAAACCTGGAGGTCGTGGTACATACATGTGGACTTGACAGACACCCAGCTTTACGATGCAGCCTGGCTGGAGATACCACAAGGCAGGCGCCAAGTCTCCAGTAGATTTGACTCTGTGAAGAGGACCTGTTTATTTGACTCTGTGAAGAGGATTGATTTGTTTTTCAGAACAGCTTGTGTGTAAAAACCCTGGGCAGGCCTTGGAAACGTCCCAGTTAGAAGGGTAGATAACACTGACAGGGCTGGCAGCAGCAGGCTTGGAGCTTCCTTTCTTCCACAGTGAGAACGTAATCTGACCGGGCCCATCCTCTGCCTGTAGCCATCCAGGGCCTCCCCATGGCTACAGGCCCACGTCCAGCCAGCAGCAGGCTGCCTGCTGCCCCTGGTTGCCTTCCGGCTCCAACACAATGTGGAGCCACTTCCAGGTTCCTTCTCCACCATCCTGTTTCTCAGCGTCAGGTTTGTGCTCCTGTGACCTGCCGCAAGGGCACACATCATTCACTCTGACTCAATGACGGTATGGCTTGTAGTTGTGTCTTTGTTGCTACCCTCATTCCCAACCAGTCTATTTTAAATGCTGCTGCTTCTAAATTAAAAAACAAAACAAAACGAAAAACAGAAAAAAGCTGAGTGTGATGGCTCACACCTGTAATCCCAGCACTTTGGGAGACCAAGGCAGGAGGACTGCTTGAGCCCAGGAGTTTGAGATCAGCCTGGGCAACACAGTGAGACAGGGTCTCTGATTAAAATAAATAAATAAATACAGCCATAGGCCAGGTACTCAATCTGTAATCCTAGCACTTTGGAAGGCCAAGGCAAGAGGATTGCCTGAGTCCAGGTGTTCAAGACCAGCCTGGACAACTTGATGAGACCTCATCTCTACAATAAATAAGAAAATTAGCCAGGTGCAGTGGTTCATGCCTATAATTCCAGCACTTTGGGAGGCCAAGGTGAGAGAATTGCATGAGCCCACGGGTTCAAGACCAGCCTAGGCAACTTGGCGAGACCTCATCTCTACAATAAATCAAAAATTAGCCGGCCATGGAGGCACGTGCCTGTAGTTCCAGCTACTTGGAAGGCTGAGGTGGAAGGATCACCTGAGCCCAGCAGGTTGAGCTGCCACTGCACTCCAGCCTGGCCTTCCAAAGTGCCTCATGCCTATAATGAGACTCCAACTAAAAAAAAAAAGCACTAAAAAAAAAAAAAGCACTGAAGTAAATGCTGCTACTTGAGCTTGAGTGACATGCTGCCAGTACTTCTAGCACTGTACATTCCCCAATAAAATGTTGCTTTGGTGTTGGTTTCCCCTATTATTATTATTTTATCTATTTTTATTTTTTATTTTTTGAGTTGGAGTCTCACTCTGTTGCCCAGACTGGAGTTCAGTGGCCGCTCCTGGCCACCACAGCCTCGAGCTGCTGGGCTCCAGCGATCCTTCCGCCTCAGCCTTCCGAGTAGCTGGAACTACAGGCACGTGCTACCACGCCCAACTAAGTTTTGATTTATTGTAGAGATGAGGTCTCCTCAAGTTGCCCAGGCGGGTCTTGAACCCTCAGGCTCAGGCAATCCACTCACCTCAGCCTCCCAAAGGCACGGGATTACAGGCTGAGCCACCGAGCCCGGCTCTATTTATTTTATTTATTTTTTGTTTTTTTTTGGTTTGTTTTGTGTTTTTTTTTTGAGTTGGAGTCTCACTCTGTTGCCCAGACTGGAGTGCAGTGGCCGCTCCCGGCCACCGCAGCCTTCGACCTGCTGGTCTATGGGAATCCTTCCGCCTCAGCC
>NW_007241654.1:13227-14035 GCF_000164805.1 Carlito syrichta | reverse complement strand
CCACTCACCTCAGCCTTCCAAAGGCGCGGGATTACAGGCTGAGCCACCGAGCCTGGCTGGTTTCCCCTATTATGTTCTAAGCTCTTCAATGACAGGAACTGTTCCTCCTCATCTCTGTATTCCCCATTGATTCATTTACTTATTAAGCACACACTTTATTTTATTTTGGGTTGGTGTCTCACTCTGTCACAAAGCATGGAGCACAGTGGCACGTTCACAATCACATAGCTTCTACCTTCTAGGCTCAGGCGATCCTTCCATCTCAGCCCTTCAAATAGCTGGAATCACAGGTGCATGTTACCATGCCCAGCTTATTTATTTATTTATTTATTTATTTTAGTTGGAGTCTCACTCTGTCACCCAAACTGGAGTGTGGCATGCTCCCGGCCACCGCAGCCTCACCTTGCTGGGCTCTGGCGATCCTTCCGCCTTAGCCTTCCAAGTAACTGGAACTACAGGCACGAGCTGCCACACCCAGCTCATTTTTTATTTATTGTAAAGACGAGGTCTTAAACCCATGGGTTCAGGCAGTCCACTCACCTCGGCCTTCAAAAGTTCTGGGATTACAGGCTGAGCCACCAAGCTCGGCCTAATTTTTTTTTTGGGGGGGTGGGGAGTTGGAGTCTCACTCTGGAATGAGTGGCTGGAATGCAGTGGCATGCTCATGGCTACTGCAGCCTCAACCTGCTGGGTTTAGGTGATCCTTCCACCTCAGCCTTCCAAGTAACTGGAAATATATGTGTGGGCTACCATGTCCGGCTAATTTTTTTATTTATTGTAGAGACAAGGTCTTGCCAAGTTGCCCAGG
>NW_007241654.1:8274-12615 GCF_000164805.1 Carlito syrichta | reverse complement strand
GGGGCCTCCATAGTCTGTTATTTCCAAGGTCAACCTCTGGAACAGCCTCTGAAATCTTTCAAGCAAGTACATAATTAGATTAGAAAAGGGGCGCTGGGGCTGGGCTCGGTGGCTCAGCCTGTAATCCCAGAACTTTGGGAGGCCGAGGCCAGTGGATTGCCTGAGCCTGCGAGTTCGAGACCTGTCCGAGCAATTTGGCGAGACCTCATCTCTACAATAAATCAAAAACTAGCTGGCCGTGGTAGCTCCTGTAGTTCTAACTCCCTGGAATGCTCAGGCAGAAGGATCGCCGGAGTCCAGCAGGTTGAGGCTGCGGTGGCCGGGAGCGGCCACTGCACTCCAGTCTGGGCGACAGAGTGAGACTCCAACTCAAAGAAAAGACAAGGGAAACAGAGTATAAGCTAAGAGAGGAATGGACTTAAAACCATTTCTCAAAAACTGACATGACAATTATCTGTTACGTAAGCATGGCGGACTGGAAGGAGAATGATTACTCAATGACCCAGAAATACCCAGATGCTCCTCAACGCTTCATCAGAGGCAAGAGTGAGGCAAAGGAAATGTAGTTGGAAAGAATGAACCAATGCTCAGACAATTGTTGCAATTCTCTTTGGAAACTGAATGGGATTGGAGCACAGACAATAGTTGGGGACAAAGTTTGTCTGGGCTCTAGGTGTGGTGTTTAATTTTTAGTCTCTTCTTTTGTGATAGGAGTTTTAATCTTCAGTTAATGAGATTTCAGGGAGGGAACCTAAGGCGTTGTGTTTTCTTTTGGAGGTCTGTTGGAAGAGACAGAGAATTGAGAGACAGGAAAGGTCAGAGAACTTGAGTCACTTCTGTAGTTTGGCATGTCACAGCACCATAATTTGTGGTATCATTTTCTTTCCTTTTTTTGTTTTTTTCATTTTGTTTGTTTGCTTTTTTTTTTGAGTTGGAGTCTCACTCTGTCGCCCAGACTGGAGTGCAGTGGCCTCTCCTGGCCACCGCAGCCTCGACCTGCTGAGCTCTGGCGATCCTTCCGCCTCAGCCTTCCAAGTAACTGGAACTACAGGCGTGCACTACCACACCCAACTAATTTTAAAATTTATTGTAGAAGCCGGGCTCAGTGGCTCAGCCTGTAATCCCGCACTTTGGGAGGCTGAGGTGAGTGGATTGCCTGAGCCTGCGGGTTCGAGACCCGCCTGGGCAACTTGGCGAGACCTCATCTCTACAATAAATAAAAAAAAATTAGCTGGGTGTGGTAGCACGCGCCTGTAATTCCGGCTACTCGGAAGGCTGAGGCGGAAGGATCGCCAGAGTCCAGCAGGTCGAGGCTGCGGTGGCTGGGAGCAGTCACTGCACTCCAGTCTGGGTAACAGAGTGAGACTCCAACTCAAAAAAAAAAAAAATTTTATTGTAGAGACAAGGACTTGCCATGTTGTCAAGACTGGTCTCTAACCTGTGGACTCAGGCAATCCTCTTGGCTCTGCCTTCCAAAGTGCTGGGATTACAGGCGTGAGCCACTGTGCCTGACCTGGGAATCAATTTCTAAGCCCCAGCACATTCATGATAGACATTAGGAAGGGTCAGGTAAGTGGGACATAAGGATGGATCAGAGAAAGTCAGACTTGGTTAGCTCAGAGAAGACTTCCCCAAAAGAGTGGCATTCAGGCTGAGAACCAGAGTGAGAGGTCCAGGAGAGAAAAGCATGTGCAGAGTCTTGAGTCACTGGTTAGAGACGCTTTTGTCTCCAAGAAACAGAGGATCTGACTGCTGGTGACTTAAATTAGTTGGGGTTTATTTATTTATTTATTTATTTTAATTTTTTTTGAGTTGGAGTCTCGCTCTGTTGCCCAGCCTGGAGTACAGTGGCCGCTCCCGGCCACCGCAGCCTCGACCTGCTGGGCTCCGCGATCCTTCCGCCTCAGCCTTCTGAGTAGCCGGAATTACAGGCATGCGCTACCACACCCGGCTGATTCATTTTGATTTGATTTATTGTAGAGATGAGGTCTCGCCAAGTTGCCCAGGCCGATCTCGAACCCGCGGTCTCAGGCAATCTACTCACCCCAGCCTCCCAAAGGCGCGGGATTACAGGCTGAGCCACCGAGCCCGGTTGGCTTTTTCTTTTTAAAGCAACCCTGTGTTTTCAACAAATAAGGCTGGGGAATTCTTAAATTCATTTTGGGCAGCTGCTTCCTAGTTTCTATGGAGATTAAGCTGCCCTGCCTGCCTTTCTTTCCTGGAGTGTGTGGTTCCCTATGGCAGAGGAGAGTCAAGCATTATTTGTTCTAAGGGCTACTAACTCTTCTGTGCACACACCACACACAGACACACACACACACACACACACACACCGACACTTACACCATACACATACTATACACATGTACCACACACAGACAAGTACCACGCACAGACAATACTATACACACACCACAAACACACCACATACCACACACACACACACACACACACACACACACACACACAATACCATGCATTTACCGCATACACACCACACACATGCCATAAACATACTACACACGCACCACCACATACCCGTGCACCACACATGCTATAAAAACATGCCACATGCATAGTTTTGTTTTTAACTTTATTTTTTCATTATTTACTTTTTTTTGGCTTTCTTTTGTTTTCTGTTGTTTGAGTTGGAGTCTCACTCTGTCACCCAGGCTGCAGTGCAGTGGCAGGCTCACAGCCATCGCAGCCTCGACCTGCTGGGCTCCGGCGATCCTTCCGCCTCAGCCTTCCCAAGTACCTGGAACTACAGGCGCGTGCTACCACACCCGGCTGACTTTTTAAATTTATTGTAGAGATGAGGTCTTGCTGCCCAGACAGGTCTCGAACCCGTGGGCTCAGGCAATCCACTCACCTCAGCCTCCCAAAGGCTATTTATTTATTTTTTTGAGTGAGAGTTCACTCCATCACACAGGCTGGAGTGTAATGGCACTCTCATGGCCACCGCAGCCTCCACCTGCTGGGCTCAGGTGATCCTTCCACATCAGCCTTCCAAGTAGCTGGAACTACAGGAGTGTACCACCATGCCTGGCTAATTTTTTTCATTTATTATAGAGATAAGGTTTTGCCAAGTTGCCCAGGCTGATCTCAAACCTGTGGACTCAGGCAATCCTCACCTCACCCTCCCAAAGTGCTGGGATTAGAGGCGTGAGCCACCGCACCAGGTCCTAAAACTTTACTTTTTAGAGGCAAGGTCTTCTTCTGACACTAAGACTTGAGTGCAATGGCATGATCATGGTTCTTTGAAGTCCTGAATTCCCGGCCTCAAGCTATTCTCCCGCCTCAACCTTCTGAGTAGCTGGGAGTACAGGTGTGCACGACCATACCTGGCTAGGTTTTTATTTTTTGGCAGAAAGAGGCATCTCCCTGTTATGGTCTGAGTAATGTGTTGGCTGCTCCCCTTGATACCAATAAATCAAAGTGGCAGGGAACTGGTATAAAAAAGTTTATTTCTGAGTTTGAATCCAGGGAGCAGAGCCAGACTCAAGATTTTTCTAAAATGATTCTGCTTTGTGTGTCTGTAGTTCCAGCTACTTGGAAGGCTGAGGTGGAAGGATTGCTGGCAGGTCAAGGCTGTGGTGGCCATGAGCGTGCCACTGCACTCCAGCCTGGGCAACAGAGTGAGACTCCAACTCAAAAAACAAAGCAAAATAAAACAAAAAACATTTTAATAACCTTGGAGTGGGGAAGATGTTTACAACTATGATACAACATTCAGAATCATAAAATTGGACTGCATTAAAAAAATGTCCAGCTAGGCCTAGTGGCTCAACTGTAATCCCAGCAGTTTGGGAGGCTGAGGCAAGAGGATTGCCTGAGCCCATGGGTTTGAGACCCACCCGGGCAACTTGGGGAAACCTTGTCTCTACAATAAATCAAAAATTAGCCAGGCGTGGTAGCACATGCCTGTAGTTACAGCTATTTGGAAGGCTGAGGTAGAAGAATGGCCGGAGCCTAGCAGGTCGAGGCTGCTGTGACCAGGAGCGGCCACTGCACTCCAGTCTGGGTGACAGAATGAGACTCCAACTCAAAAAATTAAATTAAATAAAATTTCCATATGGCAAAAATCACAAGGGGAATCAAAATGCCAAGGATGAACTGAGAAACATATTTGCAGTTCATGACAAAAGACTAATTTCCCTAATTTCACTTACAAAATGCTCCTAAAACCTGATAGGAAAAAGACCAATGACCCAATAGAAAAGTGGGCAAAGATTATGAAAATATAGAGAAGGAAATAAAATCTTTTAAACTTACAAGGAATATTAGACATAGCCGGGCTCGGTGGCTCAGCCTGTAATCCCGTGCTTTGGGAGGCTGAGG
>NW_007241654.1:5240-8254 GCF_000164805.1 Carlito syrichta | reverse complement strand
AAAAAAAAAAAAAAAAAAAAAAAGAATATTAGACATTGTAATTCAAACTACACTGAAGTCTTATTTTTCCCATGGGATTAGTAAACATCCAAAAGTTTGGCAGCTAATTGGATTTGTGAAGGTGTTGGCAAACTGGTATTTTTTTGTTTGCTTTGGTTTTGAGTTGGAGTCTCACTCTGTCACCCAGGCTGTGATTGTGCTACACCCTGGGCAACAGAGTGAGAGGCCAACCCCACCCCAACAAAATAATTGAACCAACCAAAAATTAACGCAGTATTTAACATCAAAATAATTCATAAATTGTGGGGCATGATCATTTAAAGGGCGGGGAACCCTTAACATACTTGAGAACACCAACTGTATTTTTACCTACTTGTTTGTTTTTGAGTTGGAGTCTCATTCTGCCTTTTAGGCTGGAGTGCAGTGGCATACTCATGGCCACCTCAGTCTCAACCCGCTGGGTTCAGGTGATCCTTCAGGTTCAACCTTCTAACTAGCTGGAACTACAGGTGTGTGCCACTGTGTCCAGTTTCAGATTAAGGTTTTCTTTTTTTTTTTTTTTTTTTGAGTTGGAGTCTCACTCTGTCACCCAGACGGGAGTGCAGTGGCCGTTCCTGGCCACCGCAGCCTCGATCTGCTGGCTCCGGCGATCCTTCCGCCTCAGCCTTCCAAGTAGCTGGAACTACAGGCGCGCGCTACCACGCCCGGCTGATTTTTGATTTATTGTAGAGATGAGGTCTCGCCAAGTTGCCCAGGTGGGTCTCGAACCCGCGGGCTCGGGCAATTCACTCACCTCGGCCTCCCAAAGCACAGGATTACAGGCTGAGCCACCGAGCCTGGTGAGATTAAGGTTTTCAAAGCTTGTGCAACATTGTACAAACTAGATCTGCTCACAATAAAATATTCCACAGAGGACCGGGCTTGGTGAATATATATTCCACAGAGGTTTCGGAGGGTGCCAGACACATCTCTTTTTCTTTAACTTTGTAGTGCTTAGTGTGATAGTGTCTTGTCTGTAGTCTTCCCTTTCAAATTAAAAGCACCAGCCGGGATCAGTGGCTCAGCCTGTAATTCAGCACTTTGGGAGGCTGAGGTGAGTGAATTGCCTGAGCCCGCGGGTTTGAGCCCGAAGTGCTGGGATTATAGGCATGAGTCACCATGCCCAGCTTCTTCTGATCTTTAAAAAAGATATCCAGCCGGGCTCGGTGGCTCAGTTTGTAATCCCACGCCTTTGGGAGGCTGAGGTGAGTGGATTGCCTGAGCCCGCGGGTTTGAGACCCGCCTGGGCAACTTGGCGAGACCTCATCTCTACAATAAATAAAAAATTAGCCAGGCGTGGTAGCGTGCCCCTGTAGTTCCAGCTACTTACAGGCTGAGTCACCGAGCCCGGCTGTCCTACTTCTTAAGGGACTTCTAGCCTGGGACTCAGGCTAGATAATGTAGGCAAAGGTCCTTTGAAAACCACCAAGTGTGGTTCTAAGGTAAGGTTGTCAGGTAGAATATAGGATTGATGCCGGGTGGGGTGGATGATGTGTCTGGGTGGGGTGTGGCACGAACCCAAGGGCTCTTTACTCGACCCTGAAATAATTTTTCAGAACAGCTAGCAAAGTCACCCAGGCTGGAGTGCAGTGGCACGCTCACGGTCACCGCAGCTTTGACCTGCTGGGTTCAAGTGATCCTTCCGCCTGCAAGGGAGCTACAACCCCCACCTCACCCCTCCCCACTCTTTTCCCTCCTGCTTAAGTGACATCTTGATTTCACTGCCCACACCTGCATCCTCAAGATTACATGACCACCAGCACCAGCTTGCTTCCTCAAGGTTACTCCCTCAAGGCTATGTGACCACTAGCATCTGCTTCCTCAGGACTACGTGTGCTACATGACAACCAGACCCCAGCTACAAGGTATAAGAGGGACCCACCAAAAGAACAAGCTGCCGGTTCTTCTCAAGGGCCAGTCTTCCTTTCCCTCTAATAAATTTTCTTTTCTTTGCCTAACCACTCAGCTCGTTCTCTTTCTCCGCACTTGCCTTACACTGCCTCAGCCTTTTAAGTAGCTGGAACCACAAGCACGCATCACCACGCCCAGCTATTTTTTTTTTTTAATTTATTGTAGAGAGGAGGTCTCGCCATGTTGCTCAGGATGGCCTTGAACTCCTGGCCTCAGGCGATCCTCTCATCTCTGCCTCCCAAAGTGCTGGGATTATAGGCATAAGCCACCATGCCCAGCCAGCTAGCAAAGTGAAAGGAAGTACCAGCCAGGTGCGGTGGCTCACATCCTTAATCCCAGCACTTTGGGAGGCAGAGGCCAGAGGATTGACTGAGCCCACGGGTTCCAGACCAGTCTGAGCAACATGGTGAGAGCTGGTCTCCACATAAATAAAAAAAATTAGCTGGGTGTGGTGGCAAATGCCTGTAGTTCCATCTCCTTGGAAGGCTGAAGTGGAAGGATCACCTGAGTACAGCAGGTCGACGACGCAGTGGCCATGAGTGTGCTACTGCACTCCAGCCTGGTTGGCAAAGAAGACTCCAACTCAAAAAAAACAAGCAAAAAAAGAAGAAAAGAAAGGAGGTATCTACAGAAACAGAATAAATGTAGTTTAGTGTAGTCTCTTTGCCTCAGCATAGCTCTTTTTGCTTAAATTTTACCCCTGACACACTTTGAATCTAGCACAGGTTAGACAAAGATAAATTTCCAATAGGCAGGTTTTAGGAAGCATTCAGACATTCCTACTGCAGGCCAAGCAGCAGCCTACCCCAGTTCCTTGGCAAATCTCTATCAGATGCAAGACCAGGACAGCCCAACCTTCCAAATCATGGTTTAGTATAGTAATTTCTAGTAAACCCAGGTTCCTTGTCAAGAGAGAAGATCAAAGATCACCCCTTGGTTGGTCAAAGTCATAGAAATGATAATAAGACCACCCATTTAAACTGGGCTCGGTGGCTCAGCCTATAATCCCGCACCTTTGGGAGGCTGAGGTGAGTGGATTGCCTGAGCCCACGGGTTCGAGACTC
>NW_007241654.1:2526-5220 GCF_000164805.1 Carlito syrichta | reverse complement strand
ATATTTCTTGTATGATTGAGTGAATAAACACAGAAACATGTAGCTGGTTCAGGATCAGCAGTTGGCCTCATGGCAATCACTAGCCCAGGGTAGGAAAGGAGTTGATAGCAGTTAAAGGTAATTTCCTTTTTTTTTTTTGAGTTGGAGTCTCACTCTGTCGCCCAGACCGGAGTGCAGTGGCCGCTCCCGGCCACCGCAGCCTTGACCTGCTGGGCTCCGGCGGTCCTTCCGCCTCAGCCCTCCGAGTAGCCGGAATTACAGGCGCGTGCTACCACGCCCGGCTGATTTTTTGATTTATTGTAGAGATGAGGTCTCACTGCCCACGCGGGTCTCGAACCCGTGGGCTCAGGCAATACACTCACCTGAGCCTCTCAAAGGTGCGGGATTACAAACTGAGCCACTGAGCCCAGCTAAAGGTATTTCCTTTTGAAAGGCAAGTTGCAACTTTAAAGACCTGCCTGGGTTCCAGGCAGGTTTTGTTTGGGAAAGGCCAAATGGCCCAAAGACTAGCCATTTAATGCATATGCAAAAAGAGTGGCTAATTCACAGACTTATCCAAACCCCCCCCTTCTGAAGTCGACAGTTTACAAGCCTGCAGTTCCTGGAAACCATTTGTTCTTTGAAAAATCTGATTTTGCTGAGTACAACCTTGTAAGATTCCAAAGGAAATATGTAATCACTCAACACGACCCCCCTCCCTTACCTAAACAAGGGTATAAGACTCCAGGTCTCCTGTTCTGGGGCACTCGAGTAGGATGCATTAAATTTGCCTGCTGTGTTAGCCAGCGTAATAAAGTGCCACTTCCTATAATAGTCTCAGTGTCACGATCTCTCTATTTTTCCTGCTACACTGGGCCCTGAAGATCTAATACTCAAGTAATTACCATTAGCATCAAAGACCTGCAGTCCTGGACATTCCTTTGGGCCAAAATCCCTCTACCCAAAAGCCCTTAAATATACTCATTTCATGTTCCTTCTAGGCCACACTTGTCTCTGAGTGTTGGCCCCTTTCCAATCTGTGAAAGGTGAATAATAAACTTTACTTCTACTTTCTTACCTGGTTGCAATCTTGCATTATTCCCGCAACCCCAGCAGCAGCTCTGGCCCACCTTGCTTCAGATGACTTTTCACAAAGTTTTTTTTTTTTTTTTGAGTTGGGGTCTCACTCTTAGTCGCCCAGGCCGGAGGGCAGTGGCTGGCTCATGGCCACTGCAGCCTCAACCTGCTTGGTTTAGGCGATCCTTCTACCTCAACCTTCCAAGTAGCTGGAACTACAGACACACTCCAATACACCTGACTAGTTTTGTTTTGTGATTTATTGTAGAGACGAGGTCTCACCAAGCTTCCCAGGCTGGTCTCGAACCCTGGAGCTCAGGCAACCCTCTCGCCTCGGCCTCCCAAAGTCCTGGGATTGCAGGCTGAATCACTGTGCCTGACTCACAGAGTTGTTTTTTTTTTTTGAGTTAGAGCCTCAGTCTGTCTCCCTGACTGGAGTGCAGTGGCATGCTCCCAGCCACCGCAGCCTCGACCTGCTGGGCTCCGGTGATCCTTCCGACTCAGCCTTCCAAGTACCCAGAACTATAGGCGTGCGCTACCAGGCACTGCACTCCAGTCTGGGTGACAGAGTGAGACTCCAACTTAAAAAAAAAGAAGTGTCATTTTGTGGAAAACAGTTTAGGATTCCTAAAAGGTCTAAAAACTGACCTCTCATATGACTCTGCAATCCCCCAACTGGCAATATACCTGGAGGAACTCAAATCACTCTGTGAAAAAGATACCTGCACACGCATTTTATTGCAGCATTGTTCACAATAGCAGAAACATGGAACTAACCGTGCTGTCCATCGAAAGAGGACTGGATTTAAAAAATGTACGTATACATGATGGAATATTATGCAGCCATATAGAAGAACAAAATTATGAACTTCACAGCAACTTAGATGGATTTAGTCTATAATACTGAGTTAACTATCACAGAAAGAAAGAACCAAGTATCACATGTTCTCACTCATAAGTGGACCTTGAACAATTATCATAATACTATAAGAAAAGTGTTGTCGGTAGTGGGAAATTACAGGGTGTGTGTGTGCAGAATTGACAATAGTGGGATACTGCCAGGGGAGGGGGACACACCTCATCAACAAGGGTACCTGCATAATGAACATTTGTATACTTAACCCTGAATTGTACCCCTCATCTTTAAAATAATTAAACAAACAAATAAATAAAAGAATATATACACGCCGGGCTCGGTGGCTCAGCCTATAATCCTGCGCCTTTGGAAGGCTGAGGTGAGTGGATTGCCTGAGCCCGCGGGTTCAAGACCTGCCTGGGCAAGGAGACCTCATCTCTACAATAAATCAAAAAATCAGCCGGGTGTGGTAGCGCACGCCTGTAATTCCGGCTACTCGGAAGGCTGAGGCGGAAGGATCGCCGGAGCCCAGCAGGAGAGGCTGCGGTGGCCGGGAGCGGCCACTGCACTCCAGTCTGGGCGACGGAGTGAGACCCCAACTCAAAAATAAATAAATAAATAAATAAATATAAATAAATAAATAAATAAAAGAGTATATACACGCCGGGCTCGGTTCAGCCTGTAATCCGGTGACTTTGGGAGGCTGAGGTGAGTGGATTGCCTGAGCCCGCGGGTTCGAGACCCTCCTGAGCAGGCGAGACCTCATCTCTACAATAAAAATC
>NW_007241654.1:1409-2353 GCF_000164805.1 Carlito syrichta | reverse complement strand
GCTGGGAGCGGCCACTGCACTCCAGTCTGGGTGACAGAGTGAGAATCCAACTCAAAAAAACCCCAAAAAACAAAAATCAGAAAACAATAAATGTTGATGTAGATGCAGTGAAAAGGGAACACATAAACTTGGTGTTGGTGGGAATGGAAATTACTACAATATTTATGGAAAACAGTATAATATTATTACTCAAAGAACAAGAAGCCGGGCTCCGTGGGTCAGCCTGTAATCCTGAATCTTTGGGAGTCTGAGGTGAGTGGATTGCCTGAGCCCGCAGGCTGGAGAACCGCATGGGCAGGCGAGACCTCATCTCTACAATAAATCAAAAAATTAGCCGGGCATGGTAGTGCATGCCTGTAGATCAAGCTACTTGGAGGGCTGAGGCGAAAGGATCTCTGGAGCCCAGCAGGTCGAGGCTGCGGTGCCCGGCCACCGCACTCCAGTCTGGGCAACAGAGTGAGACTCCAAGTCAAACAAAACAAAACAAAACAACAACAACAACAACAAAAAGAACAAGAAGTTGGCCAGGCGCCATGGCTCATGCCTATAATCCCAGCACTTTGGAAGGCCAAGGTGAGAGGTGCGAGTCCTAGGGTTTGAGACCAGCCTGGGTAACTTGGCAAGGTCTCATCTCTATGATAAATCAAAAAATTAGCCAGCTGGGCTCGGTGGCTCAGTCTGTAATCCTGCACCTTTGAGAGGCTGAGGTGAGTGGATTGCCTGAGCCTGCGGGTTCGAGACCCGCCTGGGCAGCAAGACCTCATCTCTACAATAAATCAAAAAATCAGCCGGGCGTGGTAGCGCATGCCTGTAATTCCGCCTACTTGGAAGGTTGAGGCGGAAGGATCGCCGGAGCCCAGCAGGTCGAGGCTGCGGTGGCTGGTATCATGCCACTGCACTCCAGTCTGGGCGACAGAGTGAGACTCCAACTCAAAAAAAAAAAA
>NW_007241654.1:0-339 GCF_000164805.1 Carlito syrichta | reverse complement strand
GAATTACAGGCACACGCTACCACTCGGCTGATTTTTTGATTTTTATTGTAGAGATGAGGTCTCGCCTGCTCAGGAGGGTCTCGAACCCGCGGGCTCAAGCAATCCACTCACCTCAGCCTCCCAAAGGCGTGGGATTACAGGTTGAGCCATCAAGCCCGGCTAGGGCCATGTTTTCCTTAGCTCTGGCCCCCTCCCCTACCTTGGGTAGGTGATTCTCCTCTCTCTTTTTTTTTTGGGGTTGTAGTCTCACTCTGTCGCCCAGACTGGAGTGCAATGTCTGCTCCCGGCCACCGCAGCCTCGTCTGCTGGGCTCTGGCGATCCTTCCGCCTCAGCCTTCC
>NW_007241653.1:0-303 GCF_000164805.1 Carlito syrichta | reverse complement strand
TCATTTACTGAACAGGTTCTCCTCTCCCCAGTGGTTGTTATTGGAGGCTTTGTCAAAGATGAGTTGGTTGAGAAATTGAGGTTTTGCTTCCAGAATCTCTATTCTGTTCCATTGGTCTATATGCCTGTTTTTGTACCAGGCTGTTTTGATTAGTGTAGACTTATAATAAAGCTTAGAGTCTAGAAGTGTGATACCCTCTGCTTTGTTTCTTTTGCTGAGGATTGTTTTGGCTATTCATGGTTGTTTATGTTTCCATATGAATTTCTGTATTGTAGTTTCCAGGTCTGAGAAGAATGATGTTGG
>NW_007241652.1:450682-480139 GCF_000164805.1 Carlito syrichta | reverse complement strand
TCAAGTTGTGTTTAGCAGTTCCAATTCAGATATATTATGAGTACAAACAAAACAAAACAAAAACTTGATTAGGTTTTAAATACTTTAGAGACAACACACGATTTTCAGTAATAAATGAAAGTTAAGATAAATTTTTAAAATATTGGTTCCCACTTGGAAACAGCTAGAGTTATAGGTACAAACAATTAGTTGTATAAGTATTCTTCAAAAATTTATTTATAGAAACATGTTCAAATGCAACACTGGACAAACACAGAGAAAAAGCTGGAATGCCAATGACACCAGAGAATCCCACTTGCACTTTACATTTTTCTTTGAGTGGAATTAGCACCATTAATTCAGAAATCACAGATTTAATTACAATTGCTTCTACCATATAAAACACCTTATAAATATTTTTTTAAACTATCTGGTAACAAAGTTCTTCCAAAAACGTATTGAAAAATCAATCTGAATTTACCATTTGAAACTGATGAAAGGGTTTAAAAATTGATCCAATCATATAGCTTGTCAAAGGGAATGAACCATCATTAGTTTTCTTGGAAGAAAGTACCTAAATTCATCTTCTGGCCTCCTTCTAACCACCAAGCAGGTGCAGTAAATTGAATATTACTCTAGGAAGAACACATCTAAAATTGGTCTTAGAAAATATTTTCCTAGACTATAAAAATACTAAATAGAATACAAAACTCTCAGCATATACAGCAAATAGTCTACAGCAGACAAATATTTAAAACATACTTAAAACTATCTCGTACCACAATCATCATGGACATCAAGTATGCTTCTAATTGTTCTTCTATGATTCATTCTGATTCAATATTTATTTCCCCTCAAGTTTTGTTATAGTGTCAGATACAGACCAAATTCTGTGTTTTTATCAGAAGTTACTGGATAAACCACTGAATAATTCATGATATTCATCTGGTTCTCAAAGTGCTGGAAGTGCAGTTGTATTACAGCCTATTTATTAACTTTCGTTGATTAGGGGTTGACACTACAGCTTGGGTGCCAACTCTGGCCCCCACCTGTTTTGTCCAGCCTGTGAACACAGCACACTTATTCATGTGTGTATTGTCTGGGTTACTTTTGTGTTCCAAGAGCAGAGTTTAGTTTAGTAGCTGCAACAGAGACTGTATGTGGACTTTTGATCCATACAGTCTAAAATACTATCTGGCCCTATGGAAAAAGTTTGCCAACCCCTTTTAGATAAATCACTTCCAAAAATACTTAAGTGAACAAGGACAAGGTAAAACTGTCCAAGATTAAGAAAATTTGGGCTGAGGTTTGCTGGTTTCATCATACAGTACCACGGCAGTCCAAAATAATACAAGGTTGGCTTGGTGACTTTGGGTACTGAAGTATATTATTCTGGCATTCTAAACAAAGTCTGGCTATGATAACGTACCTTCTTTTCTCTGTAAACTAGCCATCTTGTACCAAGCAATTCATGTACCAGAATATAGCAACATGCTTGCTGTTCCACCCAAACCATCCACGTGGCTCCCAAACACAGTGTTTAGCCTTTAAAAAAATCAATCATCATATACCCTTAGCAACAGATAGAACTAGAAGTGGATCTTTCCCCACTCTCTGTACTGGCAAAGATTCTACACTGCCGTGCTGCGGACCTTTTAGAATCCTTCCCTGTGACATGCATCATAATAATTTGTACGACTGCTTCCCAGGGCCACAAACATGTCCCTTTTGACAAAGCGAACTAAATTTTCGAGGGGGCACATGGGCTTGGGAGAACGCTTGTGGTGGTCCTGGCAGAATGAGGTGTGGAATGTGACGTCGACACCATTGTACAGAATCCGGACGGCATGCTCGCTGGGCTTTTCCCTGTCTTGCCAAAGCTCGAAGATCAGCCTGGCCGCAAACCTTGGGAACCTGGCTTCCGAAAGGCCCAAGGCACTGAGGACTGGGGACAGAGTGACATCATGAGCAGAGTAGAGGGCAAAGACCTCTTCTTTCCTGCCCTCGGTGGCACGCTGCATCCGACCGACGGTCTGGTTCAGGATTGGGTGGGCGCCCAGGAGTGAGTACCCGAGGTACAGCTTCTTCTCCCGCCTCTCCCTCTCATCCTCTATCTGATGTGTCTTGATCACCTTGAAGTGCTCCATAGCGACACAGCCATTCCTGGTGCAAGGGAAGCTGACGTTATGGCAGAAGTGGCAGAGCATGGAGTCTATGGGGTTGGCCGCCCGGAGCTGCTTGGTTGGGACGTCCACGATCCTGGCCATCTCCCCGTAGGTCCTCTCCAGCTGGCTGTTTTTCAGACGCAAGAGGTACTGACGACGCTGCTCCTTCTCCAGGTACTGGTTTCTCACTGGGCAGTAGCAGCTTCCAGAGCAGAACAGAGCACTTGGCTGGTGCCTGAAATAAATCTTCTTCCAGTCAAAATCTGGGAGAAAGCCATAGAGCAAGGCCAGCCCGCTCTGCAGGGTCCGGCTTTTCCCCGTGGTCTCTAAATAAAGCTGGTCTGTGGACCAATCATTCGGCAGGAGCTTGTGTTTCTTTAGGTAGATGTCTCTCAGCAGCTGGCCGTTCTGCAGATGCTGCACGACTCCTGGAACACAGGGGACACAAAGCTTTCCTTATTATCCACTTTGCAAAGGAACAGCAGGGGCAAGAGGAGTCCGTGTCCAACTCTGGAATGGTTTGCATCCGCATAAGGTAATGCAATGGAGCCCGGTTCCCCACTGTGTGCAAGTTGCAAGAATGGTTCATATCAACTTGCGAAGGGAGCCACTTGGAGTGTCCATGGAGAGATCTGCAGAGTGTGGCCCTGACCTCTGGAGCCATGGTCTCTGTGGGGGGTATGAATACCATCTGCCTCACCCCCTCCTTTTTGATTGACCTCTTCCCTAGGGAAAGTGTTGTGACTGGCGGGCCTCAGAGGCTAGGAATCACCCAGTGGGTGGGTGTCTGGGTTGTAATGGGCACAGGTCTAAGGAGAGCTTCTCCCTCCTACATGGGTCACAGCATTCCTCAGAGGGCAGGGACTGCTCAGCGAAATCAATCAGGTAAATACTGACTGCAGCGTCCCTGCTTGCTGCCTTGTCTCCTCACTGCTGGGAAGTTCCTTCCTTGACCTCATCCTCCTTTGTCTGCCAACTGAATACCCTCTGCTAGCCTGCTGGGTCTATTCTGCCCAGTCCTGGGGTCTTTCTAGGCTCATCATCAAGGATGTGCTCTCTGTATGATTTGGAACAATCTCCCGGATACTCAGAATACTTGAAAAAAGCCAAACATAGAACAGTATGTTTATTATGCTTCTTTTAAATAAAAAAGAGGGAAAAATAAGAACATGTGCTTGTAGTTGCCTATGTTCTGCATGAAGAAACTTTGGAAGGATGCACAAGAAATCAGTATCAATGGTGTTGATTACCTGGGGATGTTGGCACAGAAATGAGGTGGATGGAATGTGGGTAGAAGCAAGAATTTTAAGTTTACCTTTTGGTGTTGTTTTAGTTTTGAATGACCACAGTATGAGAATAAGTTAACTTTAAAAAAAAAAAAGAAAACGCCTTATCTTTAAGCAGGAGAAGGTAATCCAAGACAAGAGCCTGCTCACCTTCCAGCCTGCAGGATGTAAGGGGATACAAGCTCAGTACTATTATGAATTCTACACATAGGCTCTGTGACTAGGAATGTCATTTATTCAGATGTCCCAATGATGTGAAAAGGAAAAGTTCACTGCAAAGATGAGACCACTTAGGCTGAAAATTGTGAGACAGAGGGAAGTATGCTAGTCCAGGAGTGGGAACAGCTCAGCAAAAAACCCAAAGGATGTCTGGGTCCTACTGCGAATAACAGTATTGGCAGCAAAATTCTCCCAGGAACCGGGACTGGGACAGGCTTTTGCATTTCCAAAAGAGTTTATGAAAAAAAGCCAAATCATGAGTGATCAACATTAAGATTTTGCATCTGGCCCCAGGTGTCTGCTGGGCCTCTCTTGTTTTCTTAGGCCACATACATTAAAGTTGGCATTCTTCCGGTGCACCAGGTCTTTCTCATTTACTCCTCACAAAAACCTGAGGACTAAACCTGGCCTTTTTTTCCCTCTTACCCAAATTCCTAACTAAAAGGTGTGGGAGTCACGCCTGATAAGGACTCACCAGATAGGATTTTATTGCCCTATTACTCTAGACACTAAAAAGTCTGTTTCCCAGCCTCCTGACTCTGGTGTAATATCACATAACAAATAAAGAAGGAAATTATTTTATGACCCAGCAAAGTTGCCTCTTGGGAATGCCCAGACACAGGGAACCTTGTAAGACACTTAATTATTTACATCTTACATCTACATATCAACAAACCTGGAGTTTCCCCACCCCTTTTTCTTTTTTCTTTTTTTTTGAGTCAAACAGGACTACTGCACCCTCGATCTGCTGGGCTCAGGCAAGCTTTCCACCTCAGTCTTCCAAGTAGCTTGGGACTATAGGTGTGCACCACCATGCCTGGCTAATTTTTTGATTTATTCTAGAGACAAGGTCTCACCAAACTGCTCAGGCTGGTCTCAAACCCCTAGGCTCAGGCAATCCTCTTGCCTCTTCCTCCCAAAGTGCTGGGATTACAAACGTGAGCCCCCTTATCTTAACAAAGCATCTCCTCTACTGATTTCCAAAATTTCTTAGCTAGGAACTACAAATTAACAGTCAAGCAATCTCTGAATCCACCTATGACCTGCAAGCCTGCTTGAAAATGTCCCACCTTCCTGGGCCAAACGAATGAAAATATCACATGCACTGATGTATGGTTTCTTGTAACTTCTGCCTTCCTAAAATGTATCTAACCAAGCCACCATTCAACCACAGTGGACACAGGTTCCCAGGACCTCCTGAGAATGGGCGTTCCCAAGCTTAAGTTCCCATGTTTGGTTCAGCAGACTTAAAATATTTTACAGTCTGGCATCTTTTCATCAACAAATCTGATGAAGAAGGTATATTACTATTATCATTCCCATTTTCATTTTACAGATGATGAAACCGAGTCTCTGAGCCACTTACAGTGAAGAAGTGGCAGAGCCAAAACTCAAAGTCCTGTCTGGCCCCAATTCTGTGCTCTCAGTTCCTGCTCACAGCACCTTCCCCTCCATTTTCATGCAGAAATACTAAGCTCTGGCCTCTTAGGGCTTCTTACACTCGCTGAACACAGCCCGAATCTTCATGGCTTTGTTCATGCTGTTCCCTTTCCTCTGCCTAGAGAAATCCTCACCTGGTGCCTTCTTTGGAGAGCTATCCTTCTTTGGAGAGCTATCCTTCTTCTTCTCCCGGTCAAGTTAATATTTCCTTCCTGTTCCCGTGTGCCGCTGGACCACAACACCAGCTGCATGCCCTGGGAGTCTCTCACGGGCTAGCACTGTGCTAGCACTCCATATGGGTTACCTAATCTAATTCACCACCAGCCATCGGGCAGGTATTACTCATCCCATGGTACATGTCTGTCTAAGAGCCCGTGTTGACTCTTTAAGACCCTGCAGCTTCCAGCAGTATGGTAAACTGTCTCTGTCTCCATGTGTGGTGTCCACTGCAGCTGCAGGCTGCAGGGTTATCCCTCCCACACTCAGCAGCAACCAAGGCATCTTCAGTACATAATTACCATGGGGTGTCATAAGTGTGCCAGTTACGAATGATTATTACGGCAGCTATGCATTTCTCATGACATTTAAAATAGAAGAAAAAAGTGACCATTTAAAGAGAGTGAGAGGAACAACAAGCATAGTGGCTCATGTGTGTAATCCTAGCACTTTGGGAGAATGGAGTGGGAGGAGAGCTTGAGGGCAGGAGTTCAAGATCAGCCTAGGCAACATAGCAAGACAACAGTCTTTACCAAAAAAAAAAAAAAACTGGGCATGGTGGGGCACACCTGTAGTCCCTGCTACTCTGGATGCTGAGGCAGGAAGTTAGCTTGAGTCTGACGCTACAGTGAGCTGTGGTCACACCACTGCACTCTAGCCTGGGCAACAAAGTGAGATTCGCCGTAAAAAGGGTGGGGAGTGGGGGAGAGGGAATGGGAGCAAACAGAGGGAATGGGAGCAAACAGTATTGCAAAAATGATTTCTAGAGAAATTCTAATTTATAAAACAATGATGATAAAAGATCAATTGAGAAGAGAGGTCCAAATGAATGATTATCTCTAGGTATGTGAGGGCTACCTCCCTTCTCAGGGAACAGCCCTCAGATCCGGAGACTAGGTCCTGACCCCTGCTCTCTGCACAGTCATCCTTGCCCCTTAGCCTGAGCTGATGGGCACTGACTCCTAAGACCTCGATGAATTTGCTGTCTTAAGAGTCTGGACTTGCAAATTCATCTCTGGGTGTGGCTAGAACTGCCATTCTGTTGACAGACACCCAGCAAAAAACCAGAGAGAAGAGGCAAGGACAAGACAGCTTTCATTCCTGGTTCCAGTTTCTAGAGGCCTGATCACACTCTTGATATTGGAGTCGGTGAGTCATCGCTGTATCCTTATAATAAACTTCCCCTTTTCACTGGAGTTGGCTTCTGTTTTTTGCGACCAGAGAGTCTAACCAGTGGTTCTCAGCAAGAGTGGTACTGGTCTCAGAGAAGGTTTGGGGGTGGGGTCCTTACAATATGTGGAAGGACATTCTTGGCACCTAGTGGGTGGGGGCAGGGGGTCGGACAATCTCACAAAGGACAACTGTTCTCTGTCCCACATGACTTCTGAATGTATCACAAGACATTCCCACATGGGAAAAACCTGTTAGAATACTTTAGCCTACAGAACCTAACTCCAGTTTTTTGTGTCTATAAACACAAAATCATTTTTGCATAACATTAACAGCTGCTGAATTCTCCAGAAATGCAATATACATTAAGAAGTGTCTGTACTTTGTTTTGATTAGAACTTGTCAGAAAAACCACATCCTGATGTGTGGCATTAGCCACAGTATATCCCCTCAGGCATCTGCGTTAGTAGTTGTCAGAGTCACCAATCCACACTTAGGTGTAAGCATCTGATGACTTCATTCTGTTTTCTAGTATAGCTGTTCTCAAGCATTTATACTGAGATACATAGAATTATGTAATAAATTAGTTTACTTTTTTGTTACGGTTAGGGCTCCTGATACAATGTTTAAAAAATTAAGTACATAGATAGATTATATTATATTTAAATTTCACTTCAGGATATTTGAGGGAAATTGTAAAATAATTATTAAGAAAAGGGAGTGTTGGATCTGGTAGGATGAGAACCCCCGTTCTAAGCTAATGCAGAGCTCATGTGTGAGAACTGATTGCTAGACCTTTTATCCAGCTTATTTATTTTTTATTTTTTTGAGTTGGACTCTCATTCCATTGCCTAGGCTGGAGTACAGTGGCACACTCACAGCCACCCCAGCGTCGACTTGCTGGGTACCGGTGATCCTTCTGCCTTAGCCTTCCAAGCAGCCGGAACTATAGGCACGCGCTACGATGCCCAGCTAATTTTTTAATTATTGTAGAGATGAGGTCTTGCCAAGTTGCCCGGGCTGGTCTCAAACCCATGGGCTCAGGCAATCCACTTGCCTTGGCCTCCCAAAGTGCTGGGATTATAGGCTGAGCCACCGAGCCTGGCCTTATCCAGGTTATTAATCCAAGACTAGTCCTCCTGAGGCTCCTTTGCCTATTCTGTCACCCAACATGACCTCCCAATACAAATGGCTCTCAAAACCTGGCAAAACCCAACAGGGCCAACCACAGGACAGAGACCTTCCTTCCTTCCAGACTGAGGTCCTAAAGTGCTGATACAACAAGAAACAGAACATGGACAGTCAGTCCTCCCGAAACCCCACAAAGGCTGGGGACCAAGCAAGGTCCTTTGAGATCCCAGACTGAAGAACCAGGAAACTGGAACCTTTAAGGGCCCACCCGTTCCTTTCTTCCCAGCAAATGTGAGCCCACAGTTAACTCACTGACCTCCCCTGACAGTGAGCTGACTAGGGCCACAGAGGGAAAGCGGGCTTCTGTGAGGACTCAACTCCCACTGCGTATAGCAGTGGGGAATGTGCCACCTGTTGTTCTTCGAGATCTTGAACATTAAAACCTATTAGGAGTTTTGTTTGAAAGGCCTAAGATGGGATTGGTTACATAAACTATTGCACATCTGGAGGGGAATGATATGGAGTCATCACAAATGATGTTATGGATAAATAATCATTGATAGGGAAAGATTATCACAATATATTGTTAAGTGAAAAAGTGGGTTACAAAATAGTGTGTTTAGTAAGGTAGGGGTGTGTGTGTGTACGTTCATGTATGCATAACATAATCTCTGTGCATATACATAATCTCTGTGTATGTACACAGAGATTACTCTTAAGGGTCTATTTCTTTGTTAGGACTTATAGTTGCTTTAATTTTTTTCTTCCTCTTACTTCACTGTCTTTCCTAGTTTCTTTTTCTTTTTCTTTTGTTTTTTTGAAACAGGTCTTGCTCTGACACCTAGGCCAGGGTGCAGTGGCATGATCGTGGCTCACCATAGAGCCTCAACCTCCTGGGTGCAGGCAATCCTTCTGCCTCAGCCTCCGGAGTAGGTGGGGCTATAGGTGCGTGACCCCATGCCTGGTTAATTTTTTATTTTTATTTTTTGTAAAGACAGGGTCTCACTATGTTGCCCAGGCTGTTCTCGAACTCCTGGGCTCAAGCGATCCTCTCACCTTAGCCTCCCAAAGTGCTCTTAATGGGATTAGAGGCATGAGCCACCATGCCTGGCTCGTTCCTAATTTCTCTTCATGAATATGTATTGCTGCTGTAATAAGAAAAAAGATTATATTTGACTTTTAGAAATCAGATGTTGAATTATATGACGTGCTGACTCTGGGCTCCTTGTGGTGCCAGTCCTTACTTACACCTCTGAGCCCACAGCACCTTACCCTGGAGAATTTGCTCCAGATGTATGGAGTGGATGGCTGTCACATACCTGTCTGCGTGAGCTCTCCCATCTCACACAGCGGGTGATTGGGGTACAGAGGCAGGGAGTTTAAGGGGCTTTCGAAAGAGGCTCCGGATCCTTTTGCCATGTGACTAACGAAAGCTTCCAGTTTAGGGTGATACGGTTTCCTAAAGAGACAACACAGAGAATTAGTGGTCAGGGTGCTCTAAGAGCCCAGTTTCCAGCATCAGCAAGCACGTGTCCTGGCCTTTCCCACCCACAAGAACAGGGACTGGTTCAATCGGATACAATTCCCTTTTTTTTTCTGGAGTGGCGTCTCCCTTTGTCACCATGGCTCGAGAGCAGTGTCACGATCATGACTCATCACAGTTTCAACCTCCTGGCTTCAGGCAATCCTCCTGCCTCAGCCTCCCAAGTAGCTGGGACTATAGGTGTTCACAACCATGTCCAGCTAACTTTTTTTTTGTAGAGATAAGTCTTGCTATATTTCCCAGGCTGGTCTCAAACTCCTGGGCTCAGGCAATCCTCCCACCTTGGCCTCCCAAAGTGCAGGGATTACAGGTGTGAGCCACCATGCTTGGCCTCAATCACTTTTCAATTTTAATTTCATTATTACTTGACCACTGACACTTCCATATGAAATCCTCCCTCTGTAAGGTCAGCCTGAGTCCCTAGCCTGATGAACTTGGTACTGTGGGATTCAGCGTTGCCCTCTACCATCCTGTTCCCCTTCTGCGCCGCCTCTTGGGCTCCCTTTCTGGGAGGCCACCAACACCCACCCGTCATGCCCTAGCTTGGGAGCTGTCCTACTTTCTTCTTTCCCTGTCCCTACACATGCTACTTGCCTCTCAATCTCACAGATTCTTCCTTCTGGTGCTCCTCCATCCCTGTCTCCTTCCTCACAGCTACTACCTGGGTTCTGGCCTCACGCAGCTTTTGTCTGGCTAGCGATGAACTCCTCCTTGACCTTCCTGCCAATTAACCATGCCCCTCTGACCTTGCCTTTACAGCCAGAGGGATCCATTTAAAAGGCAAGCCTGGCTCACTGTCCTTCCCTATCCAGAATGACACTCACAGGGCCTGTCAATCTTGTGTGGCCCTGCCTTGGCACATCTGTCAATCTATCGTGGCTCCGCCTTGGCACGGCCTGTTAATCTGTCATGGCCTCGTCTTGGCATGATCTGTAGATCTGTGGTGGTCCTGCCGTGGCACTCCCTGGCCCTCTCCTCCCTAAGACCTTGTCCTGGCCAGGCCACATGAAGCTAATTGCCTTCTCTCCCCCAACACACAGCAGACCTCATTCTTTCTTTTCTTTCTTTTTTTAAAAAATTTTTATTATAAAGATGTGGGGTACAATTCAGGGTTAGGTATACAAACATAGACCATGCAGGTACCCAAGACCTCGTTCTTTCACACTTCCACAACTTTCGACATGCTGTCCTCTCCCTTCTAAAAAATCGACCCCATCCTTTGCTGAGGTAACCCGCAGTTCTTAATTTTTCTGATCTCTGGAAAATCTCCCATTTTGAAAACTGTTAACTAAGTAAGATAACCAAGATCTCTATCGTTCTTATATTCATTCTGCGTTTTGCACATACAACATTTCATTTAGTATGAGGTGGTAATAAATATCAAAAAACAAGTTTATATATGAGGTCTGAGATTATCTATATTTCTGCCACAAAATATATGCAGTGTTTCTAGTCACTAACATACAATTTCCCTGAAATGAAATGACCTATGAATATACACACCTATTCTCAGAATAATGAAATAGCCTATGAATGTATATACATTTTTCCAGCTGAACAAAAGTGGACAGATTTTAAGCTGCATACAAATCAGCATGAAAAGAAGCAAAGATAAATTGTTCTAATGGCAAGCCCCCGCTGTCTGAGAGCTCAATTAACTTTGGCAATGATGTAAAAATGGCTGCCAAAATGGGTTGATTATCTTTCAAAAGCATAAAGCTAAAAAAAAAACCCCATCTTTTAAAAAAGATGTTTTAAAATTAGAGTATGCTAATCCAGACATGCAGTATGGTTTAATAAATCACCCTCGATGGCTACAGGGAGTTACGTTTTTCCATAAAAGCAGAGGGTATGTTATTTCGCCTGAGGCTAAAGCATATAAATGTTTGCAGACTGGGAAATAAAATGTCCAGACTGACAATGAGGCTGCCAATAGGAATCCACATAAACAAAGGCCATCTATCAACAGGAGTCAAGTGTTCTGCCTTAGGCCATCATTTCAGGTTGGAGATTTTCTGAGGATGTGAGAAAGCTTTGCTGCCAATTTTAGAAATGGAATTTCACTCCTGAAAGTGTTTGCTGAGGCGTCCCAGGTTTTCAGGGCATCTGCTTAACGATGCTTTGATACCTAACTGTATTCATGACAACTTTCTTTTTTGGTATGGAAAGATGAAGATTCATGGAAGAAAAATTTCCCTTACAGAACAGATAAATGGCTATATCTTTTTAACAGGAAGAGGACCAGGTAACCTGAGTCCCTGGACCTGTCCTGGATCTGGCTGCCCAACCCCGGCCTGCCTGGTCCACTGCTACATTCCTAGAGCCCAGAGGGTGTTTGGCATTCAGCAGATGCTCCAAGAACATGTGTGAATGAATTCAACTGTGAAGTGCCCCCTCCTTAGATGTTTCATGAAACTTCCAACATCTGTAGCAATGCATACGGCAATTTCCCCAAGTGTTTATCAAAATATTCAGATTTTGATGAAAATACAGTTAGCCCTCCAATATCTTAGGATTCTGCATCTGAAGATTCAATTGCGGATCAAAAAATATTCAGGAAAAAACCCCCAAAATAACAATACACCAATACAAAATAATACAAACACAAAAGAATATAGTATCACAACTATTTCCACAGCATTTACATTGTATTAGGTATTATAAATTATCTCGAGACAATTTAAAGTATACTAGAGGATGTACTTAGGTTATTAGCAGAGACTACACCATTTTACACAAGGGACTTGAGCATCACAGACTTTGGTATCTGAAGGTGGCCCTGGAACAAATCCCCTCCAGACACTGGACAACTGTATTAAAAATAAAGAAGGTCAGGCTCAGTGGCTCAGCCTGTAATCCCAGTCCTTTGGGAGGTTGAGGCGAGTGGATTGCCTGAGCCCGCGGGTTCGAGACCAGCCTGGGCAACTTGACAAGACCTCGTCTCTACAATAAATAAAAAAATTAGCTGGGCATGGTAGTACATGCCTGTAGTTCCGGCTACTTGGAAGACAGAGGTGCAAGGATCACTGGAGCCCAGCAGGTCAACGCTGGGGTGGCCGTGAGTGTGCCACTGCACTCTAGCCTGGGTGACAGAGTGAGACTCCAACTAAAATAAATAAATAAATAAATAAATGAAGGTGGTTGTGGGTGAGAATACTAGTTGTACATTAGCATCTATTCTCTTCTTCTCTTCTTGGGTAGATCCCATTTCTGAGGTCCCAGAAGTTAGGTGGGCCCTCATTTGCCAAAGGAATGAAAGGATGCGTGCCACTTCTGGGCTGAGGCTTTCAGATCATGAGTGTGCCCTCCTTCACATTCTCTTCCTTTCCTTCAGCCACTGTTAGGCATGGCAGCAGCCCAGGCTCAACCATGCAGACATCCCCAGGGGATGGCGGAAGCACGAGCCTGGAAAGACCAGCGGCCCTAAACGAACAAGTTTAGCCCACTCAGACCTTTGCATGTGGAAGAGCTCAACTTCTTTGTCATTTAGGGTAAAGCATTCATGAGTCTCTTTGTTACAAGAGACTTACAAGTTAACCTTACCCTGACTGATACAGAAATAATTGCATCTATGAGAACGAATTCTTCAGGAAAAACTCATGTGGTCTAGTTGGAAATCTGCTTTCATATTAAAAATGAAAGGAATGGAAAAGTGTTACTATCTTAAGCCATCAAGTCATTCACTTCAGACTTCTTATTTGCACTTTTTTTTTTTGAGTTGGAGTCCCACTCCATCACCCAGGCTGGAGTACAGTGGCACACTCACGGCCACCCCAGCATCGACCTGCTGGGCTCCAGCGATCCTTCCACCTCAGCCTTCCAAGTAGCCGAAACTACAGATGCATGCTACTATGCCCAACTAATTATTATTATTATTATTGATATATTATAGAGACGAGGTCTTACCAAGTTGCCCAGGCTGGTCTCAAACCTGTGGCTGGTCTCGAACTTCTGGGCTCAGGCAGTCCTCTCGCCTAGGCCTCCCAAAGTGCTGGGATTACAGCCTTGAGTCATCTCTCCGGGTTATTTACACTTTTATATGCATCATTCACACCTATTTATGCCATAAAGCTTGACAGAGAACCCCAAGGCGAATCTACACACCTATGAGAAAATTTATTGTGCCTTAGTCTTAATTTAGCAACTGCAGAGTTCTGCACAGAACATTAATTTAGGCAGAGGGGAGGTGTGAGGCCAGTAACCCTGTCATCAGAAAACACAATTCAAAAAAGCATTTATAGCTGGAGACTGGGATGCATTCACACTGGATTTTCAAAATGGATGCCAATTAAAGCATTTCTCACCTCATATTATTAATAAAGTGAAATGATAAAAAGATAATTTTCTCAAGTCTTTAGCCTTCTGGGCCTTTGCTTTATGTGAGGTGTTTAATTGCCCCACTTCTTCAGCTCTCATCACGGCAGTCTCTTAACCTCTTCCCCTCTGCGGCTCCAGCGCCCACTCCTGGGATCCTCTCTCCCCTGTGCCTGTTCTATGTCTGTTTCCCAGGACTCTGCTTTTCTTCCATGCCTCAAGTTCTGTCTATGATAGTATTCAAGCCCACAGCTTCTAAGGCCATCACTGTGCTGAAGATGCTCCAACAATCCTCTACCTCTCAGCAAAACGGTGCTCCTGGGCCTCAAGCCTATATGGCCTTCTGCCTACTAGGAGTTACCTGAATGTTTCATGGCAGCTCAAATGCAGCCCTGAGATTGTACTCACGCCCCTCTCCCAAACTTCCTATTTTCTGTGCTCTCTATTCCAGGAAGGGGCACTACCAATAGTCAGATGCCCAATCAGAAACCTGGGCACCACCCTCCCTCACACCCCCTTCCAGTCTGTCACCAAGTCCTGTTGATCCCACTGTGTCATGTATTCTAAGATCCACCCCTCTCTCCATCTCTGCTGCCACTCCCTGAGTTCCAGTCTCCATCATTTATTCATTTAACAAATAATTGTCACGCTTCCCACCATACGCCAGGCACTGTCTTAGGTGCTTTGGATGTAACAGTGGTGAAGAAAAACAAATAAAAATCCCTGCCCTCCTATGTTCTAGCCTGGAGAAGCAGATGGTATACAATGAACACCATAAACATGTGCGTGTGTGTGTTAGAAGGTAGCAGATAGCTGGGCGTGGTGGTTCACACCTATAATCCCAGCACTTTGGGAGGCTGAGGTGAGAGGACTGCCTGAGTCCTCAGATTCGAGACCAGCCTGCGCAACTTGGTGACACCTCATCTCTCCAATAAATCAAAAAATTGGCCAGACATGATAGCTCACGCCTGTAGTTCCAGCTACTTGGAAGGCTGAGGTGGAAACATCACCTGAGCCCAGCAGCTTGAGACTGAGGTGGCTGTGAGTATGCCACTGTATTCTAGCCTGGGTGACAGAGTAAGATTCCAACTCATACACACACAAAAAAGACGGTAGCAGATACTGCAGCAAAAAGAAGGGGGGGATGAGGAGGTTGTAAAAATTAGGATGGAGGGAGAAGCACCTTGTCATTTTAACTGGAGTGTTGTTCTGAGTAGGTCTTACTGAGAAGGGGATATCTGAGCAGACTTGAGGAGGTGAGAGAATTGGCCATACAGCTATCCTGGAAGGAGCTTTCCAGGGAGAGGAAACAGCCAGTACAAAGGCCCTGAGGGCAGCAGTGTGCACAAGGACTGAAAGAGCTCGGGGCAATGTGGCTGAAGCAGAGGCAGTAAGGGGTGGAGGAAGGGCACATGGGCCTTGCAGGCCATTTTAAGGCTGTGGGCTCTGCTCCAAGTCAAGTCCATGACACAGACGCCACCACCAGCTTCCAGTCTGTCCTCTGCATTAGGGCTGTCAGAGACCTCCATCCTCTGATGCCATCACTCCCAGCTCCCTTGCCACCTTGGTGTCTGGAGCCCACACTCTCTTGCTGGGCCTTCAGAGCCTCAGGTGATTGGCTCCCACCCAGCTCTGCATGGCACTCAAGCCTGAGAAACTCATTTTGAGGACCCCGATGTGCCAAGCTGCCCACTACCCCATGCTACACAGCTGGTGTCTTTGTTTATGGGGCTGCTCAGTATCTGCTGCTGCCCCCTTTGCCCCTGCTCACCTTTCGGCCCGTTCTCTGGGTGGCCTTCCCTGAACTGCCACCCCACGCCCCCTCCCTGCCCCGACTGAATCAGGCCACCCCTCTTCTGGTTCATAACCCCAAGTGTCATACTGAACCGACTTCTACTTTTTTTTTTTTTTTGAGTTGGAGTCTCACTCTGTCGCCCAGGCTGGAGTGCAGTGGCCGCCGCAGCCTCGACCTGCTGGGCTCCGGCGATCCTTCTGCCTCAGCCTTCCAAGTAGCTGGAACTATAGGCACCCGCTACCACGCCCGGCTAATTTTTTATTTATTGTAGAGATGAGGTCTCTCCAAGTTGCCCAGGCGGTTCTCGAACCGACTTCTACTTTTAATTCTTCTCACTCTTCTTCTATTTCTTTCTCTGACACCTCTGTCACCTGCCAGCTACCATTCACTAAGGGCCTGCCATGTCCCAGGCACCGGGTCTGTCTCTCTGGAGGTGAGTGGGCAGGGCAGCCTTTCTCCTGTGACTCCTCAGAAGTCCACTTACCCCTTCCCGTTCAGTCACACCTGGTCTTATTGTGGCTCACCCATGCCCAGCTCTTCCAGCCTTGGGCCCTGGGCACTTGCCGTTTCCCCCCTCTAGAATGTTCTTTCCCCAGAACCTCACAGGGCTGGCTATTTTCACTGTACCTACGAGACTGCTCACCTCCTGTTATGGGAGCCAGGTACACGTGACAGTCCCTGGCACATGACAGGAGCATAAAACTCATAAAACTAAAACGTGCTGAATAAAGGCTGACTGAGTGAAGAGTTCTTTCTTCCTTGGATTTAGAAAAAAAGCATATTTAATTCCCGTTTAGGAATTTTTTAAAAAGCATTTACTAAAAAGGGTGTATGAATGGCTAATATCCTTAATGCTGGCTAAACATCGTACTATGAGGGCTGAAATAGAGCCTTTGTCAAAAAGCACACAGCTTTCAGGAAGAGGCAGCTCCTACTACAAAAGCTTTGAGAGCCACGGGGTGTGTCACTGTGGGTGGAAACTGTGGGACAACGGCTTGTGTGGACAACCAGTTCCTGCCTGATTTGGCTCCCCACCCACCTGCTGGCCCAAATACTCCCTTGCACTGGACTAGAGTAACCAGGTACACACAGGGAGTCACCACCTTTTAGGAGGTCATAAATTTACTGATTTATGAAGCTGAAAAAGCAACCAGAAAGACAGCAGGCTCTGCTGGTGACCTAGATCTCAGTCCTGGGCGACCAGGGTGGGCCCACTGCACTGGGGTGCCTGCTCACTCTTATTCCATCTATGCGTTTATGGTGACAAGTCAGTTGTTATTGTTGATAAAGATGGAATTAACTATGACATGAAGTAATTAGACATGCATACTCCACCCCCTTTCCACAAAGGATTTGAGGCAGCTTCTAAAAATATAGGGTGTTCAATAAGACACAACCAGGCAAAAGAGAATGAGGACAGAGACAGCCAGGTCGCGGGTCCCCAGGAACTGAGCCTCTCAGATAAGAGCTCCGGAAATGGCCCTGTTAGACGGCCCTCCTGTCGCTGTGACAGAAAGAGGGGCCCAGCAAAAGAGAGAGGCAAAGTGCTTCTTTAAAGAATGGCCCTGACTGCCTTAAGGGAATCCACGGCTCCATCAGGTTGGCCCTGCCCGGCATGCTGGCACCCCAGAAGCAGTCCGTCAAAATGACATCAGCCCCACCGAGCACTCTGTGTCTCCTGACCTCATTTGGTAAACTCTGCTGGGGCACTGTGTGCCCCAGACACACTTGCCAAGGCCTGACCCATCATTTTATTGCTAACTGTGCCTCTGATTTTAAGGCCGTGCCATATCCATACATACAATTTCCACTCTCTGTCCAATTATTTCTCATCCTAAGGGCTTTCAACCGAGAACAGGCTGTCTCGACTCTTGTAAAAAATTAAAAGGTTGAGATAATATCTCACATCCTTATGGCTTTGCAACTGCTAACATGCATTCCTCACCTGAGCCCTGCACAGTGAGCATGGTCATCCCCATTTTAGAGATAGGAGGCGGGGCTCAGAGACACAAAGGGACTTGTCTGCTGCCCCGAATAGAGCAGCTGAGCTGGGTGGAGGGCTCCTAACCCAGTGCTCACTGCACCGTGTCCCAGCTGTTTCTCCGACTGAAGAATGGCAGAGTGGGAGAGTGGGCCTCTGGATGATCTAGGCTCAAACCTCAGTGTGTCTGCTGTTACTTGACACAGGTGTCCCTGCCTCTGTGAGCTGCAGTCTTTTCGACTGTGCAAAGGTATTCACATGCAGGGCCGCTCTGGGGTCAGGCTCCTGCAAATGGTATGTGTTCATCGAGTGCAGGTGACTCCCTTGTCCTGCAATTCTCTATCGTACAGGATATAACATTCTTGAAAATGACTTCTAGAAAAAGTGCAATTTACCTGTTAGCCACCAGAGTGCAGTCAATTTCTGGTCGTTTTGTTTTGGGAATGACATACAGCGGGTACCTGTCCCCGTGGCGAATGAACACATGCACCGAGACCAGTTTAAAATGATGCGGGGCGTGGCCTGTGAGAAAGAAGCAATTGTCTGGTCATCACTCAGCAGGGGTCAATTTTGGGGTGGAAGGGAGCCAGCAGTGGGGGGCAGTGACCTGGCTATGCTTGTGCTGGGAATCAGAGGAGGGGGCAATGGGGGTCACCAAGGGGCTGCAGAGCCACTGTCAATGGGTCCCGGCTGTAGGCAGGGCTGCCTTGCTGGGCAGGGAACGTGGAATAGTCTTACAAAGCGAGAGAGAGGAACATGAGAGGGCTGGTTATGTCCCAGATATCCCAGAAGTAACAGGAGGTCAGTGAAATGTGGGCATGGCTACCAATGTGGCCTCATGCATGGACTAGGGGGAGGACCCCAGAAATACCAGAGACAATGACTTCTGCTTTAACTCTTTCATGAAACAAGACAAGGCACAAAGATTAATAAATATTCAACACTATCCTTTGATACACTTTCAGAAAAGCAAAACTTGACACAGAAATTATATTTTCCCACAGCTTTATGGCAACATACCAGCAGGGCATCCTAAGTCCCAAGAGACTCCCCTGAAAAGCGGAGTAGCTGAGGGTGCTTCCCCGGAGCCCACCGAGGCCACCTTTCAGTCTTCCGAGAGATCATGATAATGGCAAACATTTTTTGCGGACTGACCATGAGCCATATGCTGTTCAAAGCAGTTAATTTTCCCACGAGTCCCGAGCACAGGTCCTGCTAGTTACTCCCTTATTTATTTAGTCAGGAACTCACTCTTGCCCAGGCTGGAATGTAATGACATAAACATAGCATTCACTGCAGCCTCAACTTCCTGGGCTCAGGCCATCATTCTAGCTCAGCCTTCTGAGTAGTTGGGATTACAGGTGCGCACCATCACGCCCCGTTAATTTTTGCATTTTTTTGTAGTGAAAAGTCTCACTATGTTGCCCAGGCCGATCTCAAGCTCCTGGGTTCAAGCAATCCTCCCATCTTGGCCTCCCAAGATGCTGAGATTACAGGTATGAGCCACTGCACCTGGCCAAGTTACTCCCATTTTATAGATGAGGATGCTAAGATCCATGAACTCATTCAAGGGTACAGCCTAGTGGCAACTGCAGGATTTGGGCCCCAGTCATCTGTTTCTTTCCACTGCTGTGCTGCTTAAAGAACTAGTCCCTGCAGGGGGGCTCCATCCGGGCACCGAGTCCCAGGCTGTGGGGTGCTGGGTGGGCGGCACACAAGGGCTACCTTCCATGCTGCGCTCGGCCACGCTGGGGATGTTGCAGTACAAAAGAGCTTCATAAATGGGGTCTGTCACAGGGGGCTCCGTCACCGGGTCGGGCATGATTCTCTTTCGACTCTTGCTGTTCACTCCATTCTTTGCTGCTGACACGGGGATCAGGTGAACTGTAAGGGAAGCAAAGCAGGTCACGATATGGTCCCTGAGGTACCAGGCCAGCTGCGGGGCCCAGCGTGGGGTTGAATTTCACTCAGAAGCAAGGTGCACTTCAGCGGAGCTAGAAATCAGCTTCCCACTCAAGATGCGTTTCCTGAGCCCCCTGGGCCCCTGCCTCTTTCTGAGTGCCATTATCCTTCCTCACCGTTACCACCTATGCAACACCAGGGACCACCCGAAGAGGCCTCGCTCAGGGCGTTTGAGAAAGAACTCACCCACTAACTTCTTACGATCTGCTCCTCATCCTAACACTCTTTTAATTCCGGTAACTATAACAAGGAGGAAAATTATCACCACTAACTGGGTACCGCAAAGTGCCAGATGCAGGTATTTGACATGCCTCATTTAATATCATCTGCTTTTGGCTCCCCAGCCTGACCCACTCAGGAGACCGCTTTACAGGAGAGAGGCAAGGACCAAGGTGTGAGTGAAGGATGCAAGCCTGTCTCAGGCTCACTCCTCCGATCCAGTCCAGCTTCCCTACTGCCATCTTCTGGGTGCCATGTGTGGGTCCTGCAATCTGTTATGTCTGTCCATCTGGCACCCTCTTTCCAAAAGTGGACCAACCCTTCCCCTCCATATGTGGTCGGGTTGGACTGTCGATCACAGTGTCCCTGTTCCCTGGCAGGGGTGAATGTGTGACCACAGTCAATGAGGACAGTGATGGGGCAACTGGACTCCTTTTCCTTGGGAGGTGATGATGAGAAGAGGGTCTCTTTTCTTCCGGATGTTGAGCTATAAGAATGGAAATGTGGGCTGGGCATGATGGCTCAAGCCTGTAGTTCCAGCACTTTGGGAGGCTGAGGTGAGGGGATTGCCTGAGCCCATGGGTTTGAGACCAGTCCAGGCAACTTGGTGAGACTTCATCTCTACAATAAATAAAAAATTAGCCAGGTGTGGTAGTATGTGCCTGTAGTTCTGGCTACTTGGAAGGCTGAGGTGGAAGAATTGCCAGAGCCCAGCAGGTCGATGTTAGGGTGGCCATGAGTGCACACACCACTGCGCTCCAGCCTGGGTGACAGCGTCTCAAAAAAAAAAGAATGGAAATATGGGGCTCCTGGCTATCTGTCCTCCATGGACAGCCTCTGTCTCAATGGTCCCCAATTTTCCCTTGCTTGGGGATATCTTTGTAGCATTGCAGATTCCCTAGAACTCCCTACACGACAACAGTCAAGCTTTCAGCAACCACCCCTTGAGGGAAATACACAAAAATAAGTGTATTCGGATGGATCTATTTAACTTCTAAGGGTTTATTAATCACCACAGTATATATACATACATATGAACAATAGCTAACACAAGAACCAACCACCCATCTAAATCAATTGAAATTCCCTAATTTCTTCTACAAATTCCTCTACATAAATATTTAAAACTTCCCTTTGGCAAACAGATGCCATAAACAAAGATAAAAGACAAGCAATATGTGGAGAGAAAAATATTTGCAACATGCATAACAGACAAGTGATTAATATCCAAAGTATATAAGCGCCCCAACAAGTGAAAAATCATTAAAGGATACAAACAGGATAATTACAGATGCACACATAGCAATGGCCAATAAACATATGAAAAGATGCTCAAGTTATTCATAATTAAATAAATGTAAAATAAAACAACAATGCAATATGACTTCCCCCCATCAGGCAGGAAAATCATGTTTTAATGATAATATCCAACACTGGCAAAGCTGCCACTTCTAAATGCTGCAGGCAAATGGAAAAACCATAGCAGCCTTGTAAAAGGCATGTTGGGCAGTATCCATCAAACATTCTGTGTGCTTTATCCCTATCCTAGTGTTCTACGCCTTGGAATCTATTCCAAACAGTACCAATGCCCATGCACAAAGATGTATGGCCAGATGGACCCACCGCAGTGCTGTCTGTAATAACAAAAAAGGGAAGTAACCTAAGTATCCATCACTAGCAGACAGAAGGTTACATCCATACTGTGGAGTATTCAATCCCAGTTAAAAAGAAGGGAAAAGAATCAAAGAGGAATGAAGGGAATGAACCAAGTCACTGGACATTGATATGAATGTATGAATACACAGGCCTTTGTTTATTATGTAAATACACAGAAAAACTGTCTAGAAGGTTATCCGTCACAACACAGCAGTGGTTTCTTAGGAATAGACAGAATGAGGTGTGAAGAAGTATTTTCACTTTTTTTTATGTGTCTATATTGTCCACACACACATTGTTTAATGATGGGGATCCATTGGGAAATATGGAATTAAGTGATTGTGCCATTGTGTGAACATCACAGGATATATTTACACAAATCTGGAAAGTACAATCGACTATACACTTTGGCTATACGGTATGGCCTGTTGCTCTTAGGATATAAACTTGTATAGCATATGACTGTACTGAATACTGTAGGCTATTATAACATGATGGTAAGTATTTGTGTATTTAAACATATCTAACTATAAAAAGGTACAGTAAAAATACAGTATAATAATATTATTATAATACCACCATTGTACATGCAGTCTGTTGTAGACCGCATCATTATACAATGCATGACTGTACATATAACTGCACGAACATGCTAATATATTCTACCTACACAGAAATAAACATATATTTCTATAATGTCTAGATATACTTTTTTTTTTACAACAAGCATGCTTCCATTTGCTACTTATGTTACTGAAACAATAATAACAAAGCAACAGAATTGGCCTTTCACCAACTCAAAACTAGTCCTTTGGTTGCTCCTAGAACCACTTTCTTTTTAAAAAAATTTTTTTATTTTAAAGATGTGGGGTACAATTCAGGGTTAGGTATACAAATTTTCATTATGTAGGTACCTCTGTTGATGAGGTATGCCTAGAATCACTTTCTTTCCAGCAGCTGGAAGGTGCTAGAACAGCTAACACACAGTTTGGGTGTTTGGAGGTAATTTACATCTGGAGATTAGTGCCAGAGCAAGGCACCACAAAAATGCAGATGTCCTAAGGCAATGTCTTAATGACCCAGCCCTCTGGCCCATGTTGCCCCTCAGTCCTTGACTCAGTTGTTTTATGAAATCTACCAAATCCTGGCCCCTTGGTCATGCCTGTGGGCACATTCCCTGGAGCCTGGGCCAGGAGACATGATAATATAAATGACACAGGGACAGAGGGGCACAGGTGGGGACCCTGGGTATCACAGGGTCCTCAAGGCATGCCAGTTCATCTGTAAACACACAGGGTAAGGCCTGCTGGGGCTGCCACTTGGGAATCATGGTGGTTGGGTCTAAATGACCCACCCATGACCCAAGGAACTCACATAAAAAGATCAGATAATGATCAGAATGAGACTTCCCGTGGAGAAATATCTTATCGGTTGCTTCCTCTGGCATCTGGGCCATCAGCCACATCCACTATCTCAGACTGTGAGATCACCCTATGCTATTTGCGTCTCCCTAAGTCACCAGGAGGCACCCTCATTTCAACTCAGTTCTCTGTTCTGAGACACCCACTGCTGCACCACCCAGGATGTTTCTCACCCCTGCTCCTCTATTTGCTTGCAACCTACGCTCACTCTACCTATGCTCCCCAAATCTGGCCAACTTCATCTGATTGCAGGGATTACTGCCTCCAGGAGGCCCACTCTGAATCCCTCTTCGATGAGCCCACCCAGTTCCTGCTACTGTCATGGCTCACACCACAGTACACATCAACTGGAGTGTCCTGGTTTGTCACCCTGCCATCCCAAATGTCCAGAGGGCTGGGACTGTGCCTCTTTCACATTACTATCCCCCACTGACTGGCAAAGGACAGACCTTCCCAAAATGCTTGCTGATGGAGCCAGGCACTGTGCTCCATGCTTTCGATGAATAATCTCACTGAATTCTCATGGGGAGCACAGAGGACTACCTGACCAGCCTGGGGTGGGGGTTGTCTGAGAGGGGACTCCTAGAGAAGACATCCTACCGAGGCTGAAAGGCTGAAATGAAGCTGGCTGTGTGCGGTGGGGGGAAGAGGAGAGGTGGGGAGAGAAGGGCTGCGTAGCACAGCTAAGCATGGTAGGTAAGGGTCGGTGAGCAGACTCAAGGCACGCCTGGGGTCCCACGTGAGGCCTGGTACAGCCGGCTCCACAAGGGCTGATGCATAGGCAGTGCTCTGAGAGGGGGCTGGGAGGGGCCCCGAGGAGCAGATCCAAGATTGAGGCTACCTCTGCCCCTGGCGTGTGCCACGGTCCACAACAGCTCTTGGGATTTGCCCTGGTCAACTGAACAAAGGGGGCTGAGACACAGACCCAGAGGCTGGGGGACAGACTGGACTCCAAGACGCCGTTCTTCCCAGCAGGGCTTGCCCAGGTCCCTGGTGCTGCCAGCTGTCCCATGGGACAATGAGAAACTCTGCTGACCCCAATCAGATGACAGCAGCTCAGATGTCGTAGAGCAAGAAAAAGGGACTGTGGGGGTGTCAGAAGGAACAGTGGGCAGATAAACAGACGAAAGAATGACGAGTTTCATTATGTGGGTGGGAAAAACCCATGAATCTAAATGAGTGTCCTGGGCCCACTGTGCCACCACGACCAAGATAAAAAACAGAATAAGAGACATCTTTTATGGATGATTAATTCTGCTTCATGGTGTGATTACCAAGTGGGAGGGGACATTTCCATAAGCCTCCTTTGGAAATGAGTCTCTTATGACTGCTTTCCCTGCTCATGTCATCTACAATCAGTTTCATCCTGTCCACCGTCTATAACCTTCACACATAAAGATGCCAACGGGGTCTCAGTTTCAAAGGAGTGGCAGAGAACGTGACCTCTAAAGCACTTCCTTGGCCTCCCTCACTCTCCAAAGCAACCAGCAAACATCTTACAATCACAAGTAAAACAACCAGGTGGCGTCCCATGCTGGCCCCTTCCCCACCCCACCCACCAAATGCACAGAGGGTGAACCCACAGGCATGACTAGCAAACGGCCCCTTGGCTATGGCTAGGACGCAAGCCCAAACTGACTCTCTGCTTCTCCCAGCTTTGGATTTCATTTCGGTGAGGCAGGAGACCTTAGGCAGAGGCAAGTAAGGGAGTTGCCCAAGGTACCGCAGCCTGCAAGCCTAGGCTTGTTAACCCTCCAAGCCTGGTTATTAAGCCTCTGTCCAACTAGCCATCCAACACTGTCCATCGAGCATGAGCACCTGCTGGGGATTCTCCGGAGAATAAGGTAGACAGGATCTCTTCCCTCACGGAGCTTACAGGCCAGCTGGGGAGTTGTGAGGAGAGGGAAGGAAGGTCAGATATTGAGAAAAGAGGAGGAGAAAGTATATGGGCCTTAAGGAGAAAATGGCCTTCAGTCATAGTGCCTCCTGCACTCCCTGGTTGTTGGCTTGGGGGTGCAGGCACGGGAATGGTGCAGTGAAGTCTCAGATAGAAATACTGGGAAGTTACCATGTGTGGTCAGTTACAGCCTAGAGCAAAACATGACCTCATCAACTAGTCTTGGCACAGTAGCCAAACTACACACTTGTCTAGTGGGAGATGCTTCATCTAATGATGATTTGCTTATTTTAATTTTTATTTATTCTATTGATGATCTTATGGAATAGAAGAAAGGGGGGGAGGGCCTAGGGTCAGGGCCAGATCATAACAGCACAGTCCCTGTCTGGTCCTTGGGCCTCAGGCCACCTTAGTTTTATTCCTGCAAACTCAATGATCCACAGAGGCAGCAGGCGATGTTATAGCCAGGTGTCTGCTGCCAGTTTATCATCTAGGAGTCACTTTAACTGACAAGAACAGACCAGTGTCCTTCAACACCCCTGGTCTCCAGCTCACCTCCTCATACCAAGGCCCTGGCACTAGGCAGAAAAAAAAAAATCTACCTGCATACCTGGCCTTCTTCCATCAGCCCTTGCCTTAGGACCTGCCATAGGCAAGCTCCTTACAGGTGCCTTGAAACTGACTTTGATGGAGCATGATGGGAGGCCCATCCCTAGGTCCGCTCATCCCTTCCTTGTTGGAGACAGCCTCATCCTCCTTTGGGAGTGGCTCGGCCCCCAAGCCAACCCCATGGCCAGGTGGAGGCTGCCATGCTATTCCTCCAGGACCCTGTCCTTGCCTTGCTATCTGGTCCAGGGACAGGGACCTGCCTCTGGGCAGCTGTGCCAATAAGGGCCCTTTCCAGAAAAGACAGGGTGTCCCATGTGGAAGACACTTTTGCAGTAGGAGTCAGGTAGCTTCCAAAACCCTGCCTCCTGCTACCCCCATGCCTATATGATCTGGCTATCAGCTCTTCCTCTGATTACATACACCAGGCAGATATAGCTAGGGACCCACAGTGTCCAGTGCATGTGAGCATGAAGGGCTAAAGCACTGGCTCAGCTCTGCTTCCTTTCCTCTGGGCTCAGTTGCCACAGGTCACACCAGTGACTACACCAGCAAAAGATCTCTTGGGGCCAACGTCTGGCTCCATTATCTTTTACTTTCCTAGCTCCAAGGCTTGTCTTGCTCTTGTTAAGACCTCAACTCTGGGCTGGTCACCCGCTTAGAGGTCTATAGTCATCTCTTCCTGGGGACTCCACCGAAGTCTGCCCTCCTTCGCCCCTGCCGCCATGGCTGTCCACGATTCTGAATGCAGGAAGGCAGCCTGGGGCTGGGGGCTGTGAATGACCTGCAGCATCACAAAGACATGGGTTCAGTTACTTCCTAGCTGTGTGACCTTGAGCAAGTATCTCTGCCTCTTGTGCCTCATTCCTTCATCTCTAAAATGAAGATGATGATGCCTATATCGGGTGATGGTAAGGATGACTTGAGATGTCACCTGTGAACAGAATCTGGGAAAGGATTAAAAAATGCTGTTTTCTACATCCATCCTCTGGATGTGAATATTCCTGTTTCTTGCAGGCTCCTCAAAGGTGCTCCTTTCAACCTGGGATCGGGGAGAGATGCTGAACCCATGTCCATGCCCTTCCCAGAAGCACAAAGAGCTGGTCTCCCTTCCCTGCTTAGCCACCCCAATTTCAGCAGGAGCTCTGTTGGCTCCCTTACATACATTCAGTTTATCTGAGACAGCACCTCCTCATAAGCTAAGACACATCCCATACCCCATCCCTGCCACCTAATTTCTCGTTTCCTCCCCTCAATAATCCCGAAGGCTCTTGGATTCTCTCTCTTTCACTAGCCTGCTGAAGAAAAATGATTTGCTCTAACAGTCAATTCCCACAATTCTCTCAGCGCTCCTCAACCCGCTAAATTATCTTAAATGCCCACCCAGTTTCTACCCTGTACTGAATATACAAATGCTGACTGTAACTGTTAAATGAAAACCAGAACCACAACAGTGGCCACAGTTCTGTCATCTGCCTTTGGTCATTTGCTTGTAAAGGCTGGGATGAGACTCAGGTTGTACAGGTGAAATGTGAAAAGCCAAGCCCACATTTGCAAACTTTGAACAACTTGGTTGTACAAAAACAAGACTGATTAAGTAGAATCCACTTTTCCCTTTTTGATCTATCCATGTTGGGCCGTAATACACTACCACACATTCTTTTCTTCTTTTTTGAGTCGGAGACTCACCCTGTTGCCCAGGCTAGAGTGCAGCGGCTTGATCACAGCGATTACCACTCATGGCAGCCTCGACCTGGGCTCAGGCGATCCTTCCACCTCAGCATCCTGAATAGATGGGACTACAAATGTGCACTGCCACACCCAGCTATTTTTTTATTTTTTATTTTTTGTAGAGATGAGGTTTTGCTATGTTGCTGGGCTTAAAATCCTAGGCTCAATCTTCCCGCCTTGGCCTCCTGAAGAGGTGGATTACAGGCTTTAGCCACTGCACCTGGCACAACCACCCTTTCTTGTTTTCCTCATTCTCAATGTTGCCTCTTGGTGAACCGCCTTAGATAAGAAAGTAGAAAGTGCTTTTGATAAGCCTAGCAGCATTCAGGGAGCCCTCTTCCGCCCCAGGACCACAGCAGGGGATAGGGGCTCAGCATATCCAGTCAAGCTGGAGTTCTTCACCCTAGAATCTTCAGAGGCTCGTACCTCCTCCTTGCCTGACCCCTCCCTCCGACACCTGCCGCTCAAGCCTTAGCTGCAGTCTCCCAAAGGGTCAGGTCTGGGAACCACTGGTAACTGGTCTTGCCTTGACAGGTCCATTATATTAGATGATGCAAATACCAAAGACTCCAAATAATGACAGAAACTAGGAATAAAAGAGATGTGTAGGACAGGCCCCCAAAAGGTCATGAAAAGAATCTGTCTCCCTAACCTTCTTGGGTTCTGGATTCCCCCACCCTCACCTGTGAGAATCTGACAAAAGCTTTTGACCCTCATCCCTGAAATAGGACTACAAAGACAGTCTTCTGATTTGATTTCTGGGGGTTTACAGGACTCCTGAAACCATCTGGGACATTGCTGAAGCCCATGGGTTCAGGCTAAGGGTCCAATGTATCTGGAAACAGGTTTCCAATTTCAACCCTCTCACCAACAGATTAACAAAGTTTCTCTCATCAAAATAGAAAAGGATCTCTGCACAGCATAAAAACATGAGTTCATCCTAAAATAGTCATTTGATGCTAATACATAGAAAGAAAAGGAAAATCACCTATAATCCTATCACCCAGAGAAAACTGCAAGGGACATTTTAGGACACATATGACTAGCTATGTGTCCTGCCAGGGTTAAACCTGTGCTTCTGCCCCTGCTCTGGTGGGAGCAATGAAGGAGAGTCACTAAAGCCCAAGAACACTTCACCCTCCCCTAAGCGGAGCAAGTAAGTCTCCTGTGTCTCAAAGGTCTGCATCCCGTTGAGGCCACCAAACCAGCTGCCCCGATGGTGGGCTGGCTGTTCACCTTCCACGTAAAGGGTTAAAAGAGACAGCTAGGTGGGTGGGGAGCATTGGGAAGGCCTCAGGAAAAGAGACAAGGTAGCCAAGGGTGAGGCCTGCACCCTCAGGTATCTGGACGTCCCAAATGAACCACCCCACCCCTCTGGTTGCTACCCAGGAAAAGGCAGACCCCTGGCTAGCGGGGTGCAGGTCCTCGGGTGACACAGGGAAAGGAGAAGGGCAGAGCTCCAGCCAGATAAAGTACAGAGAGGGGCCCCATGTCATGGTTCACCCCCCGATTCTCTCCCAGAGCCCAGCTCCCCTGGGCGGCCTGGCTCTCCTGGGCCCTAGCGGGGCACAGAGCGTGATCTGTGGTATGAGCTGCAGTCACACTGGCTGGAGGGCGGGACGGCAAGTCAGTCCCACAACTCTCTCCCGGGTGCCCCTCTGATGCCATCTTCTTGTGCAGGATTTAGACTCTGCCCTTGTAGTCTCTTCAACATCGGCTTCTCCCTCCCCTCCCCCAAGGGGCTCCACCCACCTCTGACCAGCACTTACTTCAAGGTGGACTTCCTCATTCTAATGTCATGGGCATGGGGCAGCAGCCCTGTTGTCAAGATGACAGGGAGTGGGGCCTGCACTCAGCTCAGCTGGTTGGTTCAGCTGGCCCACACTCCACCTGGTCAGATGCTAACTGTGTCATTGGCTCATCTCCCTATGGTAGTTCAACCATGTGAACTGAATGCCCTGCCATTTTCTCTCCTACTTTGTCCATCTCTTCATTGGGTCTTTGTGGTCTCCAAGTACTTTCCCGAATTTGCTGACTCCTTTTACTAATACATTCTATTTTTACTAACTAGCCCTGATAGTTTTCTCTCCTCTGAAGTAAGGAATCAGTACTGCTGGTTCAAGACACACACACACACACACACACACACACACACACACTCTCTCTCTCTCTCTCTCTCTCTCTCTCTCTCCAATATAAAAATGCCATATGTACTTTTATTTGATATATTATGGACACCTTCCAAGTCAATTCAGATAGTTCTGTGTAACCATGGGGTAGTGGAGTATTTACTGTTGTACACTCTGGTTGTTTTCCTCTGTGCTTCCTGTTATAAATGATGCTGCAACAAACATCTTGAAACATACACCTCTATCCCCTTGCCTAAATATTCTTGATAAGAATTTCTCTAAGATTAGAAATCAGAAGGAATCCTGCCAGGTGTGAGGTGTGGTGGTTCACACCTATAATCCCAGCACTTTGGGAGACAGAGGCAAGAGGATTGCCTGAGTCCAGGGGTTTGAGAGCAGCTCAGGCAACTTGGCGAGACCTCGCTTCCACCATAAATCAAAAAAAGTAGCCAAGCATGGTGGTGCATGTCTATGGTTCCAGCTACTTGGAAGGCTGAGGTGGAAGGATCGCTGGAGCCCAGTAGGTCAAGGCTACAGTGGCCATGAACATGCCACTGCACTCCAGCCTGGGTGACAGAGTGAGACCCCTACTCAAAA
>NW_007241652.1:434292-450528 GCF_000164805.1 Carlito syrichta | reverse complement strand
AAAAAAAAAAAAAAAAAGAAACAAGAAGGAAGGAAGGGAGGGGGGAAGGAAGGAAAAATGAGGGAGGAAGGAAGGGAGGGAAAAAAGGGGGAAAGAGAGAGGGAAGGAGAAAAGGAGGAGGGAGGAAGGAAAGAAAGAAGGAGGTTGGGAAAGAGGGGGAGGGAGGAAGAGAGGAGGAAGAGGAGGGAGGGAGGGACAGACACCACCATTATCTCCACCCTGGAAGGAAACTAGAAATGACCCAGAGACATAAATGTGTCCATTTTTAGCATGCAGAAGGACCAGCTACATGATACCATCATATCCCTTCCAATGCAGCCACGACGTGAGCTTAAAAAAAACTGTGATAAAAGCTTAGTTGTCAGATTTCATTTTGTTGCTCATCTACAGACTTTTTCCCACCCACAGGTATTTAACATTTATATGGCAGTTGGACATAAAGCATTCAGAGGAAAAGCAAAATTGAAACTCCCAGCAATCAAGCAGAAAACAAACTCTTTAAGAAATGGACCGTTAATTAAAAAAACAACTAAATTCAAAACTTTTGTCATAATGATGAGGTGGAGATGTGACAGAACTCCTAAGTTAAAAATGCAAACCCTCATTTTCAATTCCTCATGCTTTTGATCCCCAGCTCACTGAAATAAAAGTCCCGGAGGTAGCCTATTGTGGTTTCTAGAATACACAGCACTTGACACACTAGATATTCCTAGGGCTTGCATTCCCAAACCTTTGCCACAAAAACATACTGAGATCTTCAGGAATCCCCAAATTCATGCAGACCACTATGGTCTGTGCTCTTCTCCATAAAATGTACACAGGACAAAGAGCAGAGGGTGACAAAGTCCCCAGGCAGGGTGGCAGGATCTGGCTTGCTCAGCAGCAGAGTTGCTCGCTTTCAGCTGTTTTCATTCAAATTTGTGCTTCAGCAAAAAAGAAAGAAAGAAAGAAAGAAATCACTACCACCATATACCACAGTGCTTCAGAGGTCCTCAGAAAGAGTTGCAACTTAAAGCCTCACAGCCATTTGCAAGAGTGAGCAGAGGCTGAGGATACAAGGGTCTGAGCCACCAAGGCAGGTGTTATGGCACCATGGCACCTCCCAGGCTCCTCACTTTCCTACTCAGAGGCGGTTTTATTTTAACATACACACCGTTCTACTAAGTGTTGTTATTCTCTTTCCTAACAGACATCAGATCCAAAGCAGCACATAAAAAGGGAGGGGGATGGGGACTGGGGCTACAGGGAAAATGATAGCTCTGTAGGTTAAGGTTTCCAGGGAAACTACAGAACATCTCCCTCTCTTCTCTTCTCCTCCCCTCCCCTCTCTTCCCTCCTTCTCTCTACTCCTTCCTTGCCCACTCTGTCTTTTTCTCTCTCTCTGCCCCTCCACTCCCCACAGAGACGGTTAAACTGGGGCTCTTCAGCTGCCCACTTGAGAACTTCCAGGCAGGTTACCTGCCTCCTTGGCTTCCAGACCACTCCTGTCTACAGGCCTTACCTGTTTGCTGCTGTGCATCCCCTTGGAGGCCTCTCTTCCTCTGTCTGCCCAGAATCTCACCTTCGGCTCTCTCCTCTATCTACACCACAGGGACCAGGCAGGTGAGCACCGTGACGGGAGAGCACACACGCCCCTGGAGGGGGAGACAGCCCCTGCCCAACTGCCCAACTCCTCCTGCCAGCGGTCCCTGCAAGAGACTGTGGGCCACAGGTTGCTGAAGAGTCTGGTTTTTAAAAGAAGGGCTGGAAGTTTACATGAAATTACCTAGGTTTAAAACATTGGCAAATACATCTACAAATCTAAAAACACTGGTTGGGCCAAACAAAACAAGTTCACAGGCTGCGGGTCTGGAGCGGCTTCCACATGCACCAAGGAGACCTGGTCCTCTCAAGCCAGGGCTTCACCAGCAGTAACACAAAGTCCCCACACGGTGGCTTCTGACAGGGCCTCTCTTAGGCCTCAGAGCCTGAGGTCTACCCTCTGGCGAGACAGTACATCTACTCGGCCCTCGGGTACCACCAATGATGCCTCTGCCCCTCATCACTGCTCTGCCCCCAGCTCGTCCTGCTGCCTGGCCTCGTCCCACTTCTCTCCCTTGGCCTCTCCCTCCAGACCCAGAAGCCACCACCCGGCATGTCTGTGTTCTGGGCACTTCCTTCAGGCTTCCGCAGACTTATCCCAGATGGAGATGAGACATTTATGTGAATGATGTATGGATGACTGAAGCATCTACTGAACGACCCAGGCCAGACTGCTGAGTGCCATGACAGACCCCCCCCACCACATCATCCTGCCCCTCGACACTACCCAGTTACAGTAAGTCCCCTACATGCGAGCCTTCAAGTTGCAAGCTTTCAAAGATGCCCACGTGTGTTCGCATGTGCGACCAGGTCAGTTAGTTCATGTGCCTGGCACACATTGTCATGTGCTGCACAGTAAGATTAATAATGTTTTCTTTTGTGTGTTTGTTTTTTATGTATTATTTGTGTGAAAAGTATTATAAACTTATCACAGCTCAGTGCTCCGTAACTGGTTGTATTAGTTGGGTACCTAGGATAACTTTGTTGGACTTCAGAACAAATTGGACTTACGAGCCTGCCCTCAGAACGAAACTCATTCGTATGTAGGGGGCTTACTGCATATGCAGCTACAAAGTCCTCCAGCGTCACCATGATGTCTCTTGGCTTTGCTTCTTCCTCGCAGGGTCAAAACCTTCATCTGGGCCACTCTTAGCTTTTTACTGGAAGAGCAAAACAGCTCCCAAGGTGCCTCCCAGCAGCCTCTTGGCTAGTAGTTCCTGAATTTTGCACACATTAGACTCACTCAGAGAGTCTGTTAAGGATGTTTATTTCTGGGTCCTACTTCCACCAAGATTTTGATTTTGTAGGGAGAGGCAAAAAAAAAAAAAAAAAAAAAGTGCTCTTTTTTGTTTCTGGAACATGTATTTTTAAGATGCTCCCCAGGTGATTCTGCTCAAGGTGTGCAGGAAACCACACTTTGGAAAACATGTGGTCTTTCCAAGACACAAATCTGAGGATGCCTTCCCTGCTTCAGTGGTTCCCACAGTCTTTAGAATATTGCATGATGTTGGGAGGTGGGTCCTGGCCTCTGGTCCCACTTTGCAGCTACACACAGGTGACCTGCCTAGGCCTGCTCTCTTGCTCTGCCTTTGCACACCCACCTCCATCTGCCAGGAGTGCCGTCTCCAGTCGCCTCCTTGACCTACTCCTAAGTCTCCCTCAAGGACGAAATCAGATGCTGCCACCTTTGGGGAGTCTTCCCTAACTCCCAGCCTGGACAGGGTTCTTGTCCTCTATCTTCCCATACCACCTGTCATAAATAATCTCTAATTCATTTAACAAACACACATGTAGTGATTATTATCTGCCAGGCACCGTTCCAGGTGTTTTACAAATATTAGCCCACTGAATCCTTTACTAACCCTATGAAATAGGAGCTATCATTGTCCCTATTTTACAGACGAGGGTGCCAGGACACGGAGGGGTAAATAATTTGCCTAACTGGTAAGTGGCAAGACAGGAATTTGAGCCAGGTCGTCTGGCTCCAGGGCTCATGTTCGTTCCCACCTCGCTGTGCGGCCACCTCTTCCCTGTCCTAGCACACCACCCTGCACGTGGTCTTTCCAGTGTCTGCCCACGACTCTCTTTCACTGGACAAAGAACTCCCTGGGGCCTTGAGGGATTAAACTCCCAGCCCCAGGGCCTAACACACAGTGGAAACTCAAGGAACATTTGCTGAAGGACAAAGTTGCACATACTCATGGCATTGGATCAACAAGGAAAAATAAAATTCATAAAATCTCGGAGTTTGGAGACTAAACTTCAATGGGGTCAGGCCCAGTGACCTGCATAATATGCTTCTCTTCAGAGAGCAACCCCCAGAGCTTGAAGACTGCAGTGACGGAGAACACACCACTGATTCCATCTCTGCATGGCACTGACTTTAAGGAAGTTCTACTTTACACTCAACTGACATGCGTCTCCATGTTCACACTGGGCCACAAAGAACAGGCTTGCCTCCCCTTGCAGGCAGGGCTCTTCAGATACTGAAGACGACCCCCTTTCACTTCTGCAGGTTAACTCTTCTCTCTTCCAGCTGGGACCTTGAAACTCCAATTCACCCTCAACATTTCCCTCTGAGCCTGCTTTGGTCCCTGGGGACCCTGCCCAAGAGGGGTGACTCCATATATAGGTGCCATGTGCTCAGTATGCATTAACTCCCCTCATGGCCAATGTTTAATTAGAAACAAATGCATGTATGATCCTCCCCACCAAGTGGCTGAAGTTACAGAAGCTGGCAACTTTTTGAACACAAAGAGCCCTGGATTCTGATAATGGTGCACTCTCATGGAGTTCTGTGCTGGTTTGTTCAAAAGATTGATGCTGGCTTCCATGAGCCAAGGGTTTTCCCCCAAAGTTTCTGTTCTTACACCAACCTTGCAAAGCAGCAATAATTAACTCTATTTTACAGAAGAAGAAACAGCCTTTTATGAGCCAAGGGTTTTTCCAAAAGTCTCTGTCTTCAGAACAACTCTGCAAAGCAGCAATACTTAACACTATTTTATAGAAGAAGAAACAGGGCACATGGGTGCTTAGTGGGTCATTCAACCCAATGCAATGATTCCAGAGCCTGTGTGCTCCTGTCATGCGCCATTTTGGGAATGCCGGTTGGAACATGGTGGAATGAGCACAAAATTAGCATCAGGAGACACTGGGTCAAAGCAGTAAAGTGGAAGATTACAAATGAGCAGAAAAAGCAGAAACATAACTCATGATTCACAGTCCTCACACCATGAAGGTCTTTCCTTGTTGCACTAAAGGAGTCCTTTAATTTGAGAGAAGCTGTTTTTCCACTTGTGTGCATTTTAACAACGATAACTAAAAATATTTATGCCTTGTTTGTTCCCTTCTACAATTCAAATATCAGGAATTTCCAAATGTCCTAATTTCTCAACTTGAAACATCAAGGCCTTGAAAACGCAAAAGTAATGATTTTTATTAAGGTCTATTAGCATATAGCAAATTCATTAGTACCATTTATGATGAAATTGTTTTGAAAAACTATGAATGGTATCTTAATCTTTTTTATATCCTTCCTTACTACCTCCACCCCCACAGCGTGGAAAAATGTCAAACACACATAAGCACTTAATAAATTTATGTGAGGTCATGACAAACTTTCTGTATCAAGACGAAGAAACACTTATTTAAACAGCCCTTAAGCAACAATTAACAATGATGTTTGAATTGTAACCTGGGTCATATCTTTCTCATATTCAAAACATAAGAAAACTACAAACAAGACAAAATAAAATAATCATTTCAGAAAATAAAACTATACTGTTTACTTAACGCATGAGAAAGTTAACCTCTATTTGGATGCCTAAAATACATGACTTCAAATAATTATATATGCTAATTTAGTATTCAAAAATTAGTCAAAAGAAATGATAAATAAAAAGTTTATATATTTTCGGGTAAGAATGAGAACATAAGTGCTACATCAGCATACACTTTTGTATAATGAATTAGTGCAGTTTCTGACACCATAATAAAAAGCAACCAATAAAGCATATAAATAAATGAAGCAATTAAACTCCATTTCTATAGAAATGGGAAAATTCCAGTTACAGTTTACCTAGAAGCAGAAGAGCAGTAAGAACGTCCATGTCCTAATATCTTTCCGAACTCCAATGTATCCAAGAATAAAGAGCTCAGACCCCGCCAGGCTAATTTATCCTGCAAAATTTTCCTTAAAAAAGTATGGCTGAAAATTGGCTCTCCTAAAACAGAAGGTACTTTCAGAAGAGTTATATAAGCAAAACACACAGGCCAATTCAGTGACGTGGAACCAGCTCATGCAGGAGAAACACAGCAAACACAAGTAACCCACATCCACGTCTCAGAACCTGTCCGCTCCTTAGAAGAAAAATCAGGGCTGACTGCAACATCCAGCCAAAGGCTGGGCATTTTTAAATGAAAAGCTATAAACAACTAAAAACTACTGAAATCCCGACCACCCTTTTGGAAAGGATTCATATTTTACAGTTCATTAGCCATCTGGAATATTTTTAAACTTCTGACACCTACCTTTTTTTGACCTCTTTTCCAATTTTGGAAGGATAAAATGAGCATTTTAAATTCTCCTTACTATTAGAAATGGGCTGCCATTCCCAGATGTGTGCATGGGAATATGTCACAGTTGGAGGCGAACCAGGGAAACTTGCTCTAAACCTCCACTCTTCAAGCCGCCTATTCCTGTCACCAAGTTGTTCCCATGTTCCTCTGCGCACTCACAACATCCCACTCTCTGAGCCACCTGCCCTTCCTTCCATCATTCAAAGTGTGACAGAAATGCCACCTCCTCGCACAGCTGTCCTGGGTGGTGATGGGTGCTAACTGCTTGTCGCCCGCCCATCAGGGTGAGGCGGTGAAACAGAGGGAAGGCAGGTGACAGCAAAAACACAATTCCTGGCATCATACAGCTCCAAGAGCACAGCAACAGAAGGAAAGGAAATCAGGATCCATCTGCTTTCCAGGGCAGGCACAGATTCATGCATCCAACAAACATTTACGAAATATCTTCCATGTGCTGGGCAGTGCTGCTTCCTGGGATATAGAGGAAGACAAGACAGTCTTATAGAAGGAAAAGACACAGAACTGAACATGGCGAGCGAAAGGAGAGGAAGAGGTATCCTGATGTATACCAAAGATGCACCAAACCCTTGGGGGCTTATGGAAGGTTCCAGGAAAACAGGAGTCAAGGGCTGAAAGGCAGAGGATGGGAGGTGGGGGGGTGAGAAGAGAACAGCCTAGGCGGAAAGATGCCAGGATCTGGGCACAGAGAAGAGGCGGGCACTTGTAGAGAATACCAAGCAGAGAGCAAGGGCCTCCCAGAAGACATAGGCCATCACCATTGCGTTGCCATCAAGGAGGTCTTTAAAGGGACAGCCGCTCTTGGGGGAGCTGCAGTGTGCACGGCCTGAGCACAGGGTCCCAGTGAAAGATGCTGCATGGAGGTCCATGGCCTGGTTTCACAGGAGTGCACTTGCCTCGCCACACGTGATTTCCCATGTGTAGCCCCTGCTGCCCAGGGGGTGAGTTTGATACCGGCGACCTCATCCCCTCACCCTGTCCCAAACAACTCCAGTCCTGCAGCAGACTGAACACAAAGCAGGTGTCCAACCCTCAAGGACCCAACCAGCAGGCCAAACACCTCTGCTCTGTGTGGCTCAGCACGAGAAATCAAGCTGGGTTACTCAGTGGCTCCACCTGGGGAACCTGAACGAAGAATCTGGGAACACACAGGTAGTTTAGGAACCCGTGCATGCGTCAAAAGAGTACTCCCAGAACCCACTCAGTGGGTCAGAAGCTCAGTTTGCAACTGTCTACCACGAGCACCAATATAAAGGGACTTAGTTGTTTTCAATCTAATTGTTCATTTGAAAGAGAAGAACAGCTGGGAGCAGTGGCTCATGCCTGTAATCCTAGCACTTTGGGAGGCCAAGGCGAGAGGACTGCCTGGGTCCAGGGGTTTGAGACCAGCCTGGGCAGCTTGGTGAGACTTTCTCTATACAATAAATCAAAAAATTGGCCGGGCATGATGGTATGTGCCTGTAGTCCCAGCTACCTGAAAGGCCGAGGCAGAAGGATCACCTGAGCCCAGCCAGTCGAGGCTGCGGTGGCCGTGATCGTGCCACTATACTCCAGCCTGAGGGACAGAGAGAGACTCTGACTCAAAAAACAAACAAACGAAAAAGACATGGCTTCGGGGCCTCCTGTGAGCTTAAGCCTCTGCTTCAGAATGAAGCCCCTGCCCTCCCACAACCTGCCGTGCCCCCTCTCTACTCACAGAATTGCAGGCTGAGGCTCACGAAGGCCAGCAGGGCAGCCAGGGCCAGCAGCAGCAAGAAGCGGTTGCGGAAAAGCATTATTATGTGTTCTATTTCCTCTTCATGGTTTCACCTCAAATCAGGGACATGTCCTGTGAATGAAGCAGAGGCAGTACACAAGTGTTCAGAGGTGGAAAACCAAGTCTGTCGACTGAAAATAATCTGATTAGCCCAGTGCCCTGGTGGACGAGCGTGTACCTCTAGCTAGAGAACAATAGTACGCTATGGTTACTCTATCCCCCAAATAAGCCTAAGTGAGAATACGCCCTTCCAGTTAATAAGGGGAAACCAGCTCACCAATGCTTCGTTTATTTGACAACAACAGGGGATGAGATATTTCAGACATGACCTTTCACAGAAAAATGTAAAGGATGAGGCTGTTTACTGAGCACTTACAATGTGCCAGACAAGGAGGGATGTCTCCACAGGGGCCAGCTTACCCCACGATGACCTTCGATCTTTCAACTGTCAAACTTTTTTATTTTTTTTGAGTCAGGGTCTCACACTGTCACCCAGGCTGAAGTGCAGTGGTATGATCAGTGATCACGGCTCACAGCAGCCTTGACTTCCTGGGCTCAGGTGATCCTTCCACCTCAGTATCCCGAGTAGCTGAGACTACAGGCATACACCACCATGCCTAACTAATTTTTTTATTTTTATTTTTGAAGAGATGAGGTTTTGCTATGTTGCCCAGGTTGGTCTTGAACTTCTGGGCTCAAGTGATCCTCCCATCTTTAGCCTCCCATGGTGCTAGGATTCACTGTGCCCGGTCCTTCAATCTTTTTTGATGAACATTTTGCTAAGATGACCTTGGCCTTTTTTAACTGTCATTGTTAATCTGAACATTGATCATTGTAATGTATCACCCAGTAATGCTTTTAGAGGCAGCTTGGGTGTGCAAGAGGGTTTGCTCCTACACTAACTAGCCCCATCTGCTAGTTGGAGATCCCCCACTTCATCCTGAACCACTGAGCCTACTTCAGCTACATCCATGGGTTTTCTGGAAGCCTTACCACACCCATTCTAAACTCTTCTAACCACACTAGAACTGGGAAAAGGACTTAAGACAAAAAAACAAATAAAAGACCAAATGCTACTCTAAGTGTCCTTTCTGTGAAAAAAGCAAATGGTTACTATAGGTTTTATGCTATCCATTTTAGAAGTCAAGTTTATTTCCTGTTTCTTACTGGGATTTTAGAAATAACTTGAAAAACTACAGTCTCTTTAGAAAAGGTTCTTTAAGTTACGGTAAGACTGTACCAGTAACTTCAAACTTCAAATTTAATCTCCTTCAGAGACCTGATAGACAAACTCAGACAAAAACTCGTCTGCTAATGTGGTGAGGGTTGCATCACTACAAATACTCTAAACGTCACAGAATTGTACACTTGGGGTGAATTGTATGGTATGTGAATTATATCTCAATAAGCTGATTTATAAAAAGCACATCTGCTGTGAATGAAGCCACGAGTCAGAGACCAGAGGCCCTAGTTTCCCACCCCCTCTCCAAGTGCCCTGCAGGCGAATGTGAAAACCACTCCTTTAAGGGACCTGTCAGACTTTCTACCCAAGAGAACATTTGCTGACAGACTGACGAAAATACACTTATACCTCACAAATGGGCCTGTGTGTCCAGCAACTAGAATCTCTGTTAACAAACAGATCCCTATTCTATTTTATTTCTTATTGTGGTTTTATAGCCTTATTTGGTAATCACCAGTTAGCTCTCGTCTGCGAAGACTGTCTGTAGATTTCTGAAAGCGGTAACAACAGGTACACAGGTAACCAAAGTGTAGAGCTTGTTTGGTGAATCTTCATCCTTATTATGTTTTCGGGACAACCGCAATGGACGTGATATGGGACATGCCTTATTCCTTTGGCCCAAACAGCTTTATTGAGTCTGGTTATTTGCACACATATGGAGTCCTCAACTCCTTCAAAGCAAACTTCTGTACCTCTCTAAATGCCCGAGGGGCTCGCTTCTTGAAGCTCACTCCATGGATATGCTTGTGAATGCTGGTGTCTTCTCAGGTCACTACCTCATCAATGGCAGGACGGCCCTTCTTCTTGCCACCCTCCGTTGTAGGAGCCTGTCTGCTGGGCCCCACTTGGAAAGGCATTGTCTCCCAGGTTTTTTTTGGGTTTTTTTTGAGTTGGAGTCTCACTCTGTCGCCCAGACTGGAGTGCAGTGACCTGCTGGGCTCCAGCGATCCTTCCGCCTCAGCCTTCCAAGTAGCAGGAATTACAGGCATGCGCTACCACACCTGGCTGATTTTTTGATTTATTGTAGAGATGAGGTCTCGCTGCCCAGGCAGGTCTCGAATCCACGGACTCAGGCAATCCACTCACCTCAGCCTCCCGAAGGCGCGGGATTACAGGCTGAGCCACCGAGCCCAGCTGTCTCCCAGTTTTATGCCTTCAAATGAGAACTGTGTCTGTCCCATGAGTCACTATCTCTAACCAAGTTGAGTGCCAACCCAGCTGAGTGCTACATGTTCACATTTTCTGGTCCACATCCCTCCCTCTGCAACTCCAGCTCAAATCCTGTCTTCAGGCCTCCTGGTAAATCAGCCACCCCTGGTTTCTGAGTGGTGTCTCTTCATCACCTCAGAGACCAGATTTGCCTGCTAGTTGCTCTGTGTTTGCACAGGAGGTGAGGTTAGGGCCTTTCTTCCACTGCTGGGCCACGCCTGGTCCTTCAATCACTTCCTGCTTCCAGCCTCTTGGGGGATTTCTCATCTCCCTGATTGGCAGGAGAGGCCACTAGAACGGCTAAGTATGTGTTCTATGGTTTTATTTGGTACTGCCTTCTTATATGGAGATTAACCACAGTATAGGGTTCAAAGTTGTCTTCAGGTGGGCATTTGATGGAAACAATTGCTACTTGCTAAGTGACATCTCCAGTTAATTGCATGGTAGATTGTTGCAGTAATGGTCCCCAATGTGCTCATGCTTTCTGTATCCACAGCCTAAGCAATAGTCTCTTCCCACACTGACTTTCAGCTTGGCCAAGAGATTTGTTTTGGTCAATGGGATGACAGCAAGTGTGTTGCAAGCAGAGGTTTGGGAATCACTTGTGCACTGGGGCTTGTCTGCCTCTGCTGCTTATGCAACACTGAGACTGTGATCTGAAGACTTGGAGGCTAGTCTGCTGGAGGATGAGAGACCACATGGAGCCAAGGCAAGCTGTCCCTGCTGTTCTTCAAACAACCAGCAGCCAATCACCACACATGTGAGTGAGGCCAGCCTAGACCAGCCTGTTCCAGTCATGCTACCAACAGGAAATCAGCAGAGTCTGCCCAGACTGAAAGAACTGCATGGCCAATCCACAGAATCACTAGCAAACATGATGGTTGCTGTTTTAGGCCAGTAAATTTGGGAAGCTTCATATAAAGCAAAAGCGAATGGGTACGATAAAGAGAAAATGCCTTGAATCTTTACTGGGAAATTCTAAACCAGGACCTAGATCTCCATACCCTCACCAGCAGGTACCACATGCAAGTCTCCATCTTCTCTACATTCTTTAATAAGCTTTGGGGAAAGAGGCTATATCTAGTTTTAGTTTTAAATATATTAGGTTCACCAGATGGCTGGGATCGTGTAACTGCCTGACTGCTTCTGGACTGTTGACATCTCTGACTATGCATTACTTTTCATTTGTTGAACAGTGGGAACATCCACCATTCCCCCTTGACACTCTCAGGGGTCTGCGCCCTCCCCCCTCTGACTCTTCTTTGACAGCCTCCAGCATGGTCAGTGTCCCGTTATTTCTACTCATGCCAGGGACTAGCCTGGTATGATCGCAGCCCTAGAGGTGTGCACACAGCTAAGCCAGAGAGGCACAGAGCCTCGGGATAAACACACACCTTCTTTTGGAGCCTATTTCCCTAGAAAACTTGGAGATGTTCTGAGTCTTTAGAACTAAGTTTTCTTAGTTTTTAAAAATGGCTGAATAATGACGACAGACTTCAAAATTCACACATATTTGAGTAAGTTTTTTTGTAGCTAGAGCTAAGACCTTAAAGTGTGTGCATGTGTGTGTGTGTGTGTGTGAATGGGAACAAGACTGCATGGTTCAGCTATTGTGAGTGTTTCTTCACTGGGGACACTGATTCCGTGGAAGAGACTGAAAAATGCCCTAGTATGGTGGGAAAGATGAGGCTCCAGAGACCAGTGGCAGATCTGTGCTCAATTCCCAGTTCTGCTGCTTATTTTCTATGTGTCCTCCTGAGAGTTGACTGGCTTCACTTCTCTGAGTCACAGGAGCCTGCCTTTTAAGTAAGACAGGGGATAAGAGCATGAATGAGCAGGGGGTAGTGGGGAGCAAATATCACATCAGGCAAAGCACTGGTACAGAGGAGGTACATGCTGTCTGACTTCTATGCTCTGGAGGAATCACACAGACCCCTATGCCATTGCCCAAGCACAAGGATTCTAGGCCAGGGTGGTGGTTCACGACTATAAACCCAGCACTTTGGGAGGCTGAGGCTGGAGGATTGCTAAAGTCCAGGAGTTCAAGCAGCCTGGACAACATAGCGAGACCTCATCCCTACAAACAATAAAAAAATTTTAAAAATTAGCTGAGTGTGATAGTATGTACCTGTAGTCCCAGCTACTCTGGAGGCTGAGGTGGAAGGATCTCCTGAGTCCAGGAAGCCAAGACTGTGGTGAGCCATGGTGCCACTGCACTCCTGCCTGGGCAACAAAGTGAGATACTGACTCAAGTAAATAAATACATATATGAAAAAACACAAGGATTCACCTGAGCTGCTGCTTCTGCTCCACGCTGTGGTTTCTCTTCCAAATCCTAGCCACTGGCCACTCTACTCACTGACCCCACCCCATCTGTCAGGGCAGGTGGCCACGTTGCAGCCATGTTCATGGCTCCTCCGCCACGAGGGACCTTCCTTGGGGCAGACTCAGCTGCTCTGCCCCCCACCTTCCCCTAGCTTTCCCAGCCTGGCACATTTGCCTCAGCCTCTGTTGGACCCTACCCCAAGATGACTAGGATGGCCATCCAACTGGCTCTCTCTGGCTCAGTAGTCCAATCTCTAGCCTCGGTTCTCCACAGCTCCCTTTTCCCTATCCCTCCTCACATATGAGGCTCCTGCAGCCACTCCAGAAGTCACGCAGTCCTCAGTTCCCTTGCTGCCATCTTCCCCCACTTCCCCCTGCAGGAGCTCTGCCCCTATCTCTGGGGTCTATGGCAGCTTTTCAAGACACCTCAGCAGATTCACACACGTCATGTCAAGTGACAGCCAGGACTCTGAGCCCAGAGCAGAAGCCCCACAGCCTGCCCACTCACAGCCTCAAAAATAAAATCCACATGAAGATTCACTGCTGCTTGGCAGGGTGAGGCACTGTGGGATCACGGCTCCCACATCTCCTAAACCCCAAATACCCCCCAAGTCCCAACACCTTCCATGGAAAAGATGCTCTTGGCTCAATCTGGCATCATGACCATAAATTATTCTGTGGAAATAACAACTGTTAAATGTCCAGGCTGTCACCTGTCATCCAGTGTCTACTGGGCATACCTTTAGTATCCTGTGCTAAACTCAGGTGGTAAAAATATCTTACAGTCAGAAACAGAATTATGATTCTGAATTCCTGATGAAACAGCAAAAAACAAAACGAAACAAACAGAAAACCCAGCTAACTCAATTCAACCTTATGACAAAACTGAGCAGTGAAAGAAAAGGTTTTAGAATACAATTCTGAAAATAGTACTAGTTAATAAATAGTTCCCATTACATTGTGGTAAATACCATTTCTGAATCAAGAGGAAAAAAGAGAACGTCAAAGGCATTTTTACAAGCTACCATTCCACCACTAGAGATTTCCAAAGCCCAAGACTTGGCCTATTTTTTACCTTGTAAGAACTGAAAATGCCACATCTAGTGACAGATTCCAGTCTCAGAGTCCCCTTCAAAGTGTACAAAATGTAGGGTTTTAGACATGACCACAACTGCTAGAAAGAAAATATGCATTCAATTATCTTTCATTTGTTCAGTTAAAATACCATTACCATGGTGGCTCCATAGCTCAGGGGTTAGAACACTGGTCTTGTAAAATACCATTACCAGGAATAGAAAGATGGTATTAAATAAAATGCTTCAGATGTGCTTTATACTTTGATTTTTTTTGGTCAGAATCATTTTGGCCTAAGTACATACAACATTATAATTAAAAAACAAAAAAGAACCTCCAAGTCAGCAATTGTGAACTAAACAGGAACCAAGCAAGGTAAAAACTATATCTTAATAGTCTGCCCTCCCCAAGGTCACCTCAAAGTGGAGTTTAATTGCAAAATCAAAGATGCTTAGCTAAGAATAAACCAACTTTGAAGTCTGATGAAGACAGACCAATTCTAGAGTCTCCTGGAAACACCAGGTAGTAAGGCACCGGGGATAGAGGGGTAATGAGTGCAGTTACTCACATTCCAGAGTTCTCCAGTTAATTTACAGGCTTAGTCCTAAAAGTTGAAGCCAGTTCATTAGGTCAGTCAGTCAGTGGATTCAGAATAACATATTTCCTGAGTGCTGACAGGCACCAGGCACCATTCTAAGTGGTAAGGACACAGGACACAGGATACATACAAGATGCAGTTTTTGCCACCTTGAAGCTCCCTGCTGAGATGTACTAAAGTATTTATGGAAGAAATGATAGACCTGCTTTAAAATATTCTAGGAGGGGGAAGGGGTACAGGATAAAAAGGTCGAGGGGTATGAATATAGTAAGATAGGCAAAATGCTGGCAATTCTTGAAGCTGGGTAATGGATCCTTCTTTCTTCTGGGCATGTTCTTTTTTTTTTTTTAAGTTTAAGGAATAAGTAAATAGATCACCAGGCCATCCAAAACCAGTGCTGTCAGGAGGAGAGAGAAGACCACACCCAGGCTGGGATACGCAGGTATGTTTCCTGGAAGTGGTGATGCCAGAACTCAGTCTTGAAGAGCAGACTGGAGCTGGTGCATCTGTGACTGCGTTTTAGGAAAACAGAATAAACCAAAGGGATGGCGCTGAGTCAGACGTCAGACTGTTCATGGTGGTGGCAGGCTGTTGGGTTGCAGTAAGAGGAGACAGAGAGGGAAGTGGGTCAGTCCAGGGACTACCAAGCAGCGGCCTGCATCATGAAGCGCCGTGCCCAGGTAAAGCTGGCTGCACTGAGGCCCCACGCAGGCTGGGCTGGGGAAGGCTTACCTCCCACAGGCAAAGGTCTCGTTGCCTCTACCCAGGCCATCTTACCCACTCACCCCAGAGAGTCCTACCCTCAATGGGATGAGACAACACACCCTCTGACTTGCAATCCCCTCCGGGCACTCAGCAGAAGAGGTCTGATCGTAGGACCCATGCCACCAAGCAGTACCAGCTTGAGGGATGGGCCCATCTCTTGGACTGGGCCTTGTCTTCTAGGGCCAGGGTTCTAACCCTGCCCAGTACCTGGCCTCCTTCGGGAAAACTGGACAGGAGCAGGCCCAGACACCTCCCTGCCCCTCTCAGCAGGGACAGCATCTTGATGGATGCTTAAGGCTTAACAGCCATGATGTCTGCCTCCTCTTAAACATTTTGCACTTTGCCCCACAACCCTCCCACTCCTCTCTCCCCCAGGGATTCTCTTCCTGAACAGTAAATAGCTTTTCTTCTACCCTAGGGTCGTGAAGGGTGATGTAGCCCATGACACTTTCATGCCCTGATATGACACTGAGTGACAACAGCCACCTCCTGACTACAGGGGAAACCAGCAGGGGATGGGGCTGATCAGTGCTGCAGATCGGTCTCGAAGCAGGCCCTGGATAAGGGATAGCACCAAGCCCAACATTCACTGCTTGCTTTCAGGGCTTGTGATGGTCTGGCTACACTCCACAAATCCCACCTCATTTCCTAGCCCTCCCCATGACAGGTAGTTAAGTGCATGGGCCCAGGGGTCAGTTGGCTAGGTCGAGAGCCCTGCTCTGTCCACTAGTGAGGCACAGTTTTCCCACCTATGAAATGGCAATGATCATTGGGCCTTCCACGTAGGTTGTGTAAGGATGGATAGGGATGAGACACATAAGAATCACAGCCCAGTACCAAGATCCTGACAAGCTTTCAATAAATGTCACCAGTGATGTCTCTTATGGTTTTAATGCTCACTACCCACAAGGGAGGTACTTACCTTGCTCCTCTCTGTCTCTCCAACTCTAGAAGCAGAATGTCCACTGGACCATGCCAGAGGAGGCCAGAATTTGAAGAGGCTTTTTAAAAAATTTATTTATTTATTTATTTTTTTGAGTTGGAGTCTCACTCTGTCGCCCAGATTGGAGTGCAGTGGCTGCTCCCGGC
>NW_007241652.1:413827-434261 GCF_000164805.1 Carlito syrichta | reverse complement strand
ACCTCAGCCTCCCAAAGGCGCGGGACTACAGGCTGAGCCACCAAGCCCGGCTTGAAGAGGTTTTAAATATCACCTGGTTGGCCAAGCACAGTGGCTCAAGCCTATAATCCCAGCATTTTGGGAGGCAGAGGCAAGTGAATTGCCTGAGGCCATGGGTTCGAGACCAGCCTGGGCAACTTGGTTAGACCTCGTCTCTACAATAAACCTAGAAAAATTAGCCAGGAATGGTAGTGCTTTTATCACCAGATTTAAGTCCTGTGGTTGACCTGAAGAGAGGCTAGGACAGGTCAGAACTGGCACAAGGTCCTAGGCTGCTCAGGGAGCCCAGCCTATGTGGCTCAAACCCTTGCTTCACCTTCAAGTGGTACCCATCATGGCCCTTATTGTGTTCTTTCTCTTCACTGTGACAGACACACTATGTGGTAGATGCTTCTGTTTCAAGTGTCTATTCTTTCTTTCCTTTTCCAAACAGAACCCTGTGGGTTTCAGCTAGATACACGGCCAACCAGCAAGAATGAATACTTCCCAGACTCCCTTGCAGCTAGTTGAGTACATGAGATCAAGTTCTAGCCAATGAGTTGTGATTGGAATATGGTAATTCCAGATCAAAAGGAGGTAGTCTGTCCTGGCCCACCCTGACATTTCTTCTTCCTCCCTCTTTTTCCTCCCATGCTCTGAAACACTGGCATGATGGAGATGCCCCTTTCACCATGCGGACAGACACAAAATCCTAGTGGAGGACAGAGAAAAATCTCAGATGGCTCCGAGGGGCAAAGCCACTCATCTTCTTGGTTGCCCACCAGCTCAAATTGTTTTGGAAGAGAAAAATCATTCTCACAAACTTTCTAAGCCATTATTATTTCACTTCTGTTAAAGAAGCCAAACCTGGAACTCACTGTTAGCACTAAAGAACACTGGTCCTTCTGCATGGGGGCTCACTCGAGGTATGATGAGTGTGTGCACATACCTTCATGGAGAACTGCATCAGGCAGAGGATCTCATCGCTGACCAGACTGAATGTCACTCTTAGATGTGATATAAACGAGACTCAGTCATGGTAACCTTAGTTCGTTTTGAAATTTATTTTTTGTTTTGTCTAAAATATTTCACATATCTATAAAGATAGCGTGGCTGCAGGTAACAGAAAACCCTAGTTAATACCAAGAGACTCATCAGCATTCTCACATGACAAGTCACAGCATCAGGATGGCAGCTCTGGGGCTGGTTAATTCAGCAACTCAGAGGCATCCACAGGAAGGCAAGATCTTGCCATCTCTGTGCTCTGTGCCATCCTGTGTCTGTCCTCTCCCCAGACTGCTTGTCTCGAGGTCACAAGATGGTTGGCCACACTCCCAGGCATCACAGCCATATGAGGCAAAGGGCAAAAGTAGAAGGAAGCCTTTCCCAGAAACCCCTCCAACCAGGCTTCCCCTCACATCTCACTGGCCGAAGTGCGTGCCATGCCCATGCCCATGCCTAAACCAATCACTGAGACTAGAATGGACCACAGTGACTGGTAGAACAAATCAAGAAGTACCTCCTGGCGGAGGCCCATGCGGGGCAGGGGGGTTCAGGGGGGGAAAGGGAGGGGAGGGTGGAGTCCTGAACAGAACCAGGCTTGTGCTAAGAGCAAAGGAGTGAGAAGATATCCATAACAACCCGCAATTAGAGGTTTGACAACGGGCACAGTTATTCCAAAGAACGATTCTCAAACTCAGTCATTAGATGACAGTATCAGAACTTTTCAGATCTAGCAATCAAAGCACATACAGTCCTAATGATAAGTTTAAAAAAGCATCAGTGGTCCGGGCTCGGTGACTCAGCCTGTAATCCCAGCACTTTGGGAGGCCGAAGTGAGTGGATTGCCTGAGCCCAGGGGTTCGAGACCAGCCCGGGCAACTTGGCAAGATTTCGTCTCTACAATAAACAAAAAAATTAGCTGGGCATGGTAGCACGTGCCTGTAGTTCCGGCTACTTGGAAGGCTGAGGCAGAAGGATCGCTAGAGCCCAGCAGGTTGATGCTGGAGCGGCTGTGAGAGTGCCACTGCACTCTAACCTGGGCGACAGAGTGAGACTCCAACTCAAAGATAAATACACAAATAAAAATAAAAAAGTATCAGAACTGGCTTGCTAAAGTATAATTCAGTGATGCCAAACAGCAGAGCAGCATCCTACAGCTAAAGGCTGTACATCTGCCAATGAACAGACCTTTCATTCCACACTTTCTGTGGGTTTTGTTTTTTTTTTTTTGAGTTGGAGTCTCGCTCTGTCACCCAGACTGGAGTGCAGTGGCCGCTCCCGGCCACCGCAGCCTCGACCTGCTGGGCTCCGGCGATCCTTCTGCCTCAGCCTTCCGAGTAGCCGGAATCACAGGCATGCGCTACCACGCCCGGCTGACTTTTTGATTTATTGTAGAGATGAGGTCTTGCTGCCCAGGCGGGTCTTGAACCCGTGGGCTCAGGCAATCCCCTCACGTCAGCCTCCCAAAGGCGTGGGATTACAGGCTAAGCCACTGAGCCCGGCTACTTCCTGTGTTTTTAAAATATGCAGCATGGATTATCTACCTACCATCTCTTTCCAGGAAGGATTTGAGGCTGATAATCGGCAGGTTTCGTATTTTTAAATCCCTGGCATCATAAAGATTCTTTTTTCTTCGTTTGTGAACTGCACGTTCAAGCTACTCTCTCCTTTGAGGTTTTTTCCCCCAGCTCTAGGAAGGATAAACTTGTCAGGAAGGCTGATCATTTCTCAGGGCCAGAACAGACTAAAATAACTAATTCATCAAGCCAGGATTTTCACTTATGTACTTCTCAGTTATTTTTCCTGACATTTTAGAAGCCTGTGTTCTATCCAACTTAGCTGCTTTGCTCTTTCTTAAGTTTTAGAAGCAGCTACATCTGAAACTGGCATTATTATTTTAGAATGTCAAGAGCAGCTGAAAGTACTTCAACAAAGAAAGGAGAACATGCAGTTGGCATGATTTACTCACCACAAAGCCATTTTCAAAATATAGTTGGCTTTTTTTTTTAATTTTGCAAGCAAACTGTGTCAATTAAAAGTTTTTTAAAATGTCAAGGAAAGCACAAAAGGATTAAGCAGGCAGGCTGTAAAACTGGAAATGCAAGTGGTGTAGAGTGAAGGTTTGAATGATAAAAGTCAAACTTTTAAATCCTTAAAGGCAAAAAAAAAGCTTGCACAGTCCTGAGAACCATAACTGTGCAATATGACTCAGACATGCCTGAAAGCACAGGTTATCAAGATCACTCAGGCTTTTGATCCCTGCATTTCTATGTTAACAATATTGCACAGAAACGAGACTTTTTTTCTCCCTGGATGGATACCTACGTGGATGGGAGCACTCGTGTCTGCCACTGCAACACATTTTGCCTGATGAGGCCTTGTTCTGGCTGGGAGTATACTTACCCTGTGCTCACTGCCGGACCATGCTACAGCTCGATCAAGAAGAGGAGTGAGGTACCCAGAACCCTGTGAGTTGTCAGCACTGCCAGTGCCCAGTGGGTAGGAATACCGTGCCTTTAATATAAATTTTAGAACACTACTGTGTCGCTAGTGGGAGGCTGCCATGTCAGCATAGAACGAGCCCTCCAGACACAGAGGGGGGTCAAGCGTGGGTGGCTACCGGCTGGGGGGGCTCAGGCGGGCGGCGCCAGGAGCCCTCTGTGTGCAGAGACCCAGGGACACCCTGATTCAGATCCCAAAACAAGCTCTCAAAACTAATATTTCTTGTTTTTTTTTTTTTTACTCCTTTGCATTTATAAAGTGACAGGTAGGGCAAAAATAGAACTAAGAGCACTGTCACACAGAATCATAGACATTCAGCATGGGAAGGAATCTGAACCACAACTAGTCCCCGTTCTCTGACAGTTAAAGTAGGAAACAACACTCTTAAAAACTCCGAGGCTTTGACTGAGTTTAGGTTGGAGCTGTCATGAAGCACACGGCATGATGGTTGATGGTACTTAATGAGAAACTCGGGGGCAGAGGCTGTTGACGCAAGTAATTTTGAGAATGCAAAGCCATGCTTCTTGTTTGCACACCAGTTTCCATAAACTGAAGCTAAGTGAGCAAGTACTTATTCCGTAAAATCATCATCAGATCAAGCTTCTAAGCTGAGTTTCTTACTACGTCTACTATAATAACTAGGGCAAAAACTATCCCATAATATTCAGAGGCTTGCTTTGGTAGCCATCTTCCACGGTCTGTTAAATTATTGGTTGGGTACCACTGTGTCTGTTTACAGGGAGTCACCGGGGTAGGAATGTTTGTTGTAGAATGTGTTCAGGCTGGGTGCAGTGATTCAAGTCTGTAATCCCAGCACTTTGGGAGGCTGAGGCAAGAGAATTGCCTGAGCCCAGGGGTTTGAGACCAGCCTGGGCAACTTGGCAAGACCTCGTTTCTACAATAAAATAAAAAAATTAGCCAGGCATGGTAGCACGCGCCTATAGTTCTGGCTACCCGGAAGGCTGAGGCAGAAGGATTGCCTGAGCCCTGCAGGTCGACACTGGGGTGGCTGTGAGCGTGCCATTGCACTCCAGCCTGGGCAACGGAGTAAGATTCTGACTCAAAAAAAAAGAAAGATAAGAAAAAGAATGTCTTCAGTCACTTACAGCTGTGACCTCTCTCTGTTGGTTATAGAAAGTTGACTCTGCCCGCCAACTCTGTGATAATTAACCACAGACTGTCATATCACTGATCATGGCGTAACTGATTCAATCAGGTTGGAGCTCTATGCTTCCCCTCTTTAAGCGAGGAACAGATCTAAAAGTTTTGTTTTGTAAGACATCATTCTAACAGACAAGTTTTAAAGCACAATACAAAATCTCATCCTTCCAAGGACTACCTAAAATCCTCCTGTTAGGTGGGTCATCAGATTTCTATGCCTCTTAACAAAAATTTAAGAACACTGTTGACTTGCTAACAGGAGGTTGGCAGTGTCAGCACAGAATGGGTCCTCCTGCCCCTGGGGGGAGGGGTGTCACACGTGTGTGGTCCTCGGATCTCTGGCCTTTAGTGGCTTCTCATAATGCTCTAGGGATGTCGATCAAATACCACCCATGGTCTCCACGGCCCCACCTGTCAGGGCCTCACAATGTATCTCCCTCTAGACACCTCTCAGTCCCAAGCCTTAGGGACTTGAGGCCCGGGTCAGCTGGGCAGGTATCCAGAATGCCAATCCACAGAGGTGTTGTCTCCCACAAGAACCTGAGCTGGGAAATCTGTGGCTCGTGGAGTTTCCTGGGGCGGGGCAGGGAGATAAGACCCCAAGAGACTTGTGGTAAGCTGACACAGGTAGTGGGTTTGAAGACAAGGCAGAAATGCTCAATAACGCAGAGAATGAGAATGTGGTAGTTTTAGAGGAGGGGCACATGGTCTGTGTCACATCTCCCATCGAGAGGGGTTTCTCAGTCCCCTGAGTGGAACTTTGGGACTGCCTCAATGAACATAATGTGAAAGAAATGATGATGCATGATCTCCGAGATCAGGTCGGGAAAATCCATGCAGACTCTACCTGGCTCACTCTCTCTCCTGGGCTACTTGCTTTGGAGCTGTGAAGCCACCAAGGGAGAAACCACGTGCGAGACCACCCAGAGACAGGAATGCCCACGAAGGCCCTGTTGTCTTTCCAGCCCAGACCTCTGATATGTGAGTGACAATTCCAGACCAGTTACTACCTGAATAACTGTGTGAGACTCCTGGGCGAGAAACAGCAGACTGGGCCCAGTCTCCCTCCAGACCACGAGGATAACAGTAAAATGGTAGTTGTTTTAAGGCACCAAGTTTTGGGAAGATTTGCTACGCAGCAACCGTGAGCTCCAGGAGGCTAGGAATTTCTGTCCTCTTGCTCCCTGCATATGCGTCCCCAGGGTCAAAGGCAGTGTTTGGTCCAGAGGAGGAACTTAACTGCTGTGGCTGAATAAGGAAAGGGATAAATGAAAAGGACAGAGAAGAGGCTAGAGCCCCAGCAACCTGCCCTCTCTGTCTTTCTCTAACCAGCCTGCTGCCTCTCCCTGCCCCTGTGCCTTTCCCACCCAGGTGTCTCCTGATCATCTCCAGCATCCCAGCTCAAAGTTCACTTTCTCGGGGAAGCTGACCTTGAACTTCCCTGACCAGCTCAGCATCCTGTCCAGCACTCTTCAAGTCACCCTGTATTTCTCCTTCGTGACACTTGTCAGAACTAGCATTCCATGATCAGATGACCGGGCTGAAATTCCTGGCTGGCAGTCTCCTATGATTGACCTTAAGCCATGTGACAGCAGGCACGTTGTCTGTCTGCTCACAAGTGTGTCTTCAGCGCTGGACAAAGCCCAGCCCAGCACAGAGCTGGCTGACTGCATATCAGAACATTTCTGAAAACTGGCAACACACAGCCAATCTCATGACTAGGAAGTGCTAATTCTTAGAGCGTTCTCTTTATATTATGAGCTGGAGTTGACCTCTAGTTGCCAGCCTATCCTCCACCAAGCTTTCCAAACCCACTCACACCCTGGCTAACCTTACCACACAGACCCCAGGGGACCCAAGAGGTCAAGTGTCTTCTCCAGGTTTTCATAGTCCATCGGGGTAGAGTTAGAGCCTGAAAGCTGACTCTTCTGACTTGCCAGTTCAATACTATTTCCGTTATACCACTCTGACTCCTGGACATTTCCCCTGATGTTAAATGTCCTGAAACCACCGTAATCTCTTCATCCAAATGGCAACAAACTAAGCTGTGTGATTTTCATAGTGGAACATATGAAATAGGTCAAGCTTCTTAATACTTAACATAGAGTATACAATGTTCATCTATAACATGCGATCATGGCGATATCTCAGGGGCGTCTCTAAGAGATTAGCCCTTGAGCAGATATCTACTTCAGATTTTAATTTGATTCCTGTTTACTGGACAGTCCTTGTGCCAGTTCTCTGCAGGGGCTGTTCCTTCTGCATTCCTTTTTTTTCTGTGACTTGTCATTCCCAGGATCTTTGGAGATCAAGGATATAAATAAACTAAGATTAAAAAACACTCCAGGTAACCTACAATAGTTCAGTAGGACAGCAACCCTGAGCACCTGAGTTTCTGAAGACAGTGCAATGACCAGAGAAAATGGCCCTGACCTAATGTGAAAACCAAAAAGGACAAAGAACCACGCACTGCCTGATTCTAAGTGCTTTTCAAGATGTGTATGTATGCATATGCTTGGAAACTAAGAAAGAAAAACATATTTAAAATGAGATGGCATTTTTCACCCTTCAGATTGGCAAAAAAAAAATTTTTTTTAATCATTTATCTTTCATGAATGTTAAATGTTAGTCTCAAGGGGGATTATTATTTCATACATGGCTGGTGAGAGGGTTAACTGGAATGGTATTTGTGAAGGGGAATTGGTGGTCTTCATGAAAACAATAAATACATACACCTTTTGCCCCAAAAATGTGTATTTTGGGTATCCATCCTACAAATAATGCTCACTCGTGTACAAAGCAGCATTAGGGGTCATTATAAAAATCTGAAAACATCCAAAATGTTCATCTGCAGGGAAATAGCTGGAAAATTACAGTTGTCCACATGATGGGACACAATTCAGCCTTAAAAAAGAAAGAAGTGGGCTTAGGTGTGGAGGGACAGACCTCCAAGAAGTACTGCCAAGTTAAAAACAAAAGAGAGAAAGCAAAAGTAGCAGCATAATAGATACAGTGTAATCTCACTTAGGTAAAAACACACATTTGCATATCTCAATGTATCTACGCAAATTTTCAGAAAACTTCTAATCTTACAGAAAAAGTTCTGGCAGGAGAAAGCTTCCAAGTGAACAGCTGTCATCTCTATTATGAAGTAAGAAGAACTTCTAATATTTACTCATATATTTAGTGCTTTGTTTTTATAATATGCTGTATACAAATAGCAAAAAATGGCTAGTCATGACAAAGGAAAATGTTGCTTGCCTATTGTTAAGTCAAAAAGGCAAGCTACAATAAAGCTTGTACAGTTTGGTCTCAATGTTGTTATAAAGACTGGGCTAAGTGGTTTGAGGCAGGGTGGGAGGAAGGCTTTTTATTGTATACACCTTAGAATTTCAAACCTGTGTTACTTTTTAAAATGAATTGAAATAATTGCTATTCTTAAAAGTAACAACGACAACAACAATAACAACAAATAACAACAAGAAAAAGACACTGGAAAGTGGAAAAAAAAAAAAAAGTCCTAAATGTTATGAGTAGTTATGGCTACAGTTACAAGTGATCTTTTTTTTTTGAGTTGGTATCTCACTCTGTCTCCCAATGGCACAATCATGGCTCACTGTAGCCTTGACCCCCTGGGCTCAGGTGATCCTCCTGCCTCGGCCTTCCAAGTAGCTGGGACTACAGGCATGCACTACCATGCCTGGCTAATTTTTTTTATTTTTATTTTTTGTCTCTCTACGAACCCTAGGCTAGTCTCAAACTCCTGGACTCAAGCAATCTTCCGGTCACACGTGCTGGGATTACAGGCGTGAGCCACTGTGCCCAGACACAAGTAGTCTTAATTTCTTTTAAAACAAACAAATTTCGAGATGGAAGACTGGCTTACCACTCTTTAAGTAGGTGGTAGTATCCTGGAAGGCTTATTTTCTCACTTACATGTTTCTGTATTTTCCAAATTTTCTTAAACATGTATTACTTTTAAAATAAGAAAAAAAGAGAACGCTATAAAATCTTTTAAAATTATTTTAAACAATGTAGTTAATTAAGTAGGATCTCACAAGGTGGGCCCAAGATAAATTATAGAGAGACCAGTGGTTTTGAAACAGCATTCCCTTTCTACGACACAGCACGACACAGAAACTGATGCGGAATTCAGATGACAGCGCAGCTGTTCAGGTGGACTGGGAGGAGCCTCATGCCCCACTTTGAAGGAGCCCCACGCACCTGCAGAACCCAGGGCTCCAGAAACACCACTAGGAGATGCACACGCAGACTAAGGCTACAGGGGCCTGGAGGCTGAGGAGCTCTTTGTGCTGAGATGATCTGGGAGGGCTTCATGAAAGAAGCACAAACTGCACTACACTCCAAGGGCAAGGAGTCAGCAAGTGGGCCTGATGTGAGGATAAACACGTACAGTGGTAGAGGCAGGCTGTGAAACTCCCCCTCCAGACTGTGGATGACAGGTCTCCTGCAGTGATGACTCAACGGTGAGCACAGTGGAGGATGCTGGGGCCACACCAGGTTTCTGGAAGAGGAGGGAGCCACTGAGAGTTTCTGAGCACCCACGCCTGACAGGATGAAGGTGGCTTTATTGAAATGTCACCCTCAGGTGGTTGAGGGATTCACTTCCGCATATTCACCCCACCCCCCGAGTGGCAGCCAGAAGACAACCCCCAGTAACCTGGGCCCTGACATTTGCAGGTTTGGGGCTCGCCATTATGCAGCTGGTAGGTTTTGCTGAGATGGTGCTGTGCTCAGTCAGACCAGAAGGCCAGGCAGGTTCCAGCCCTCCTAGAGAGCTATCCCAGGGGCAACCCATATCAAGGGGGCAGTGGGGCTGGAGTCCCCAAGGCACAGCTCATGGTACCTGCCTGGGCCTCATCATCTGTAAATGGCCATTCATTCACTCTTTCAGCACATATTTACTGAGCATCTGTCCCAGGCCAAGGATACATATAAAAGCCAGGATTAGTAGTGACCAAACCAGTCCAAAGTCCTGCCCCCGTGGCCCTTATGTGCTAGCAGAGGGTGAAGGTATCTCCTGCCTCATGGGGTGGAGGAGGAAATTAGGAGAGCTGTGTCCTGGAAAGAACCTAGAGTCATGATCTTCCTCCTCCTCATCGTTATCTGCGTTCTCTACAGCATATGGACCAAGAAGGCCCTTAGTAAACAGCATCAGACTGTTCAGCGTCTCTGTCTACAGATTCAGATGAACCTACCTTGAAGCAAAGTGCTTTTCATTCATTCCCTGGCTTACACCAGTATGAAAGCTCCCTGACCCTGTCCAGAGCTTTGTCTCCCTGAACCCCACCCCCACTCTGTCCAGATCTGTCTGTACCCCATAGCCTAGCACTAAACAGGGCTGGAAGGGAGAATGAAGGAAACCACCTTTGGGACCATTCATCACAATGAAGGTAATTGACAGCTTTGCTAAGCCCTGGCTCAGTCCTCATTTCCTGGGGGAAAGGAAGCGCAAGGCTGCTGCTTCTCAGGCCAGGCCTCTCGCCACATGTGGATGTGAACACCTGAGGGACTGCTCACCAGTCTCTTGCGGGTCCCACAGAGATGCCCTGGCCCCTCCAGTCAGACCAGTCAAGGTGAGCCCTCACTTGTGCCAAGGCAAACCCTCACTTGGTGGGTTTCAGGGTTAAGTGTTTGTCAGTGTGCCCAATGGGGTGTGTATGTACAGGGGTGGGTAACAGGAACAACCAGGATACATTCCAAGTGAGTGGCCATAGGTTGTTGCTGTTTTTTTTTTTTTTTTGAGTCAGGGTCTCACTCGTTGCCCAGGCTGGGGTGCACTGCCATGATCATGGCATGCAGCCTTGACCTCCTGGACTCAGTTTATCCTCTTGCCTCAGCCTCTCAAGCAACTGGAACTATAGACATGTGCCACCAGGCTAGGCTAATTTTTAAAAATTTTTTTTGTAGAGACGAGGTCTCACCATGTTGTCCAGGCTGGTCTCGAACTCCAGGGTCAGAGCAATCCTCCCACCTCAGCCTCCCAGAGTGCTGGGATTAAAAGCATGAGCCACTGCACCCAGCCTGAGCAACCATAGTATTGGTAGGAGTCCAAGGGATAAAAAGAAATTGCAAGCCAACTTTAGAACCTCATTCTCAGGGCTCCAAGAAAAGTGCTCCATCAAAAATCTCCCTGGCAAGGATCGTGATATGTAATGACAGTTTCAGCTTTCCTCACCAACTACATGATGGCGTTCTGGTACCAGCCTCTATTTTTATAGCCTGAGTAATGCCCGGGCAGAGAACCAGATAAGAATCAGAGGCAGGGATAGGGCACAAGAGGTGACAGCAAAAGTGAAGGAGTCCCTGTCCTGCTCAGCCTCCAACAGTGGACCCTTTAGAGCAGAGCCTGGGACGGCAGCCAAGCCCTCCTCAGATTCTGGCCAGAAATCCTCTGCACACTCATCCCTCTCATAGCCCAGCCCGTGAGGTCCATGGGGGCTGGGTCCTCTTCTGCCTGTTCACGGCATAACCCTAGGTCTTGAACAACAACAGTGCTGGATAACTTTTCATAACTCAGGGTCTGTGCCCAGACACCTTCTTGACTTGGCTAACTCTGACTCATCCTTAAACTCAGCTCAAAGGCCACCTCCCCTGGAAGCCTTCCCTGATCCCAAGGTTGGGTGATGTCCTCCATTTTTTGGCAAAGAGCCCTCCCGTAATACTCATCAGCGTTGCAAGCTTTTGTGGCTTCCTTGCCCACCTCCCCCCGGCTGGGTGGACACAGAGCAAATTAAGCAACAGATGCTCAGCGGGTGTGTGTGGGAAGCAAAGAAGGAAGGAGGGAGGGAAGGAGGAGAGAGGGAACAGAGGGAGGGAGAGAGGGAAGGGGGGAGAAGAGAAAGCGGACCGAGGGAGGGAAGGAGAGAACTAAGAAGAAATGCTGTGGATGGAATAGACCGTCACAGAAACCTACAACAAACTAAACAAGAATAAAGCACTAAAATCCAATCCATCATAGATCGCTTATCAATGTTTACTCAGAAAAGGGATCGGGAAACATTAGGGAAACACTTCTCAATGAATTAGAGTGGGAATCAGAGGTCACTCTTTGCTGTGTCCTCTCCTCCCCTTTGGATGTGGGCTGCAGTGGGGGCTGGGGAGGAAGAGAAGCTTTAGAAGGTTGGGTGGGCAGGGGAACTCGAAGTGCTCATCAGCAAGGAGCTCTCACAGGCTCCCATGACCTTGTGGAGCTGAAGACCATTTCCTCTGGGGTAACTTCCAACCACTGAGGTGAATCAACTTGAACCCATTCCCATACAAAGAACATTCCCTGGGTCAAGAAGGAAGTTTTCATTGTCCTCCTTTTATAGAGTCATCTGGTCCAGTTCCCAAAGGTGGGAACAGAGCAGAGATTTAGAACACCTGGTCTCCTGGGAATGCATACTACTCTAGGCTTAAGCCTTCTTAGCACAGCATTTTCCTTCTGAAGACAACACCCCCAGTTGTCCCTCAATATCCATTCCTTCTTCCTTAACTAACAGAATCCTGATTTTGAGGGGGGGGGGTCAGTGTAGCAGAGACTGCGCCCTCATCATGAAAACTATCTCCTCTCCCTCCTGGGCACATGGCTGAACCAAATTTCCAGCCTCCCCTGCAGAAGGTGCGGTCGTGTGACTGAGCCCCAGAATGCCATCGGCAGTAATTCACCACCTCTGAGCCTGGCCCATAAAATCCTCCCACATACCATCCTCCTTGTTCCTTCCTCTTTAGCAGACTTAGGCAAATGAGTATCGCAGCCTTAAGAGCTGGGTCCCTGAATCACCTCTTGGAGGAGAGCCATCCCCAACCATGGAATAGCCATGTTGGACTTTGTGTGAGCAAAAAGTAAACGCCTACCATACTTGAGCCATTAAACATATTTGGTTTGTTTGTTTCAGCAGTGAGCCTTCCTCCATGTGCACTGCTGAATACTCACATGGCCCTTTCAACTAGGGGTGGCCATGTGATACAGTTGTGGTTGTGAAATGTCAGCAGAAGTCTGCTGGGTGTTTTGAGGGAAATGTCTGCATTTACTGATTAAAGGCACCAACGTGGCTGGCACCTCCTCCTTCCTGCAGGAAGACATTCTGTCATTATTAAGGAAAGGCCAAGAGAGTAACAGAAGTGTCGGTCCAGACAGGCCTCCGCTGTGGAAACCAACACCAGAAATTACCTTAAGAAATCTGGTTACATGAGAAAAATAAACCCCTATTTGCTGAAGCCACTGAGGCAGGCCTTTCTGTTACTTGAGGCCAAACACAACCATAACTGATATGCTTTGCGATCACTCATCATTCATTTACTCAACTTTTTGTTTGTGTTTTGAGTTGGAGTGTCACTCCATCATCCAGGCTGGAGTGCAGTGGCACATTCATGGCCACCCCATCGACCTGCTGGGCTCCGGTGATCCTTCTGCCTCAGCCTTCTAGGTTGCCGGAACTACAAGCGTGCGCTACCACACCCAGTAAATTTTTTGATTTATTGTTGAGATGAGGTCTTGTCAAGTTGCCCAGGCTGGTCTTGAACCTGCAGGCTTAGGCAATCCACTCGCCTCAGCCTCCCAAATCGCTGGGATGACAGGCTGAGTCACCAAGTCAACTTTTAGGGAGGCCTACTTCACACCAGTCCTTGTGCTAAAGGTTGAAGTTTCAGAGATGAGCTGGGCATGGTCCTGGGTCTCTAGGGACTCCTTGTCAAGTGTGGGAGGCAGGCCCATGAGCAGACAATCAGAACGCAGTAGGAACAGAGGCTGTGATGACACACAATGTCCCAGAGTGTGAGCATCGGTCGGGCAGTGGCGGCACGGGGTAGGGAGTTCCCAGCTCCCCTTCTGGCATTCAGCACACTGAGCAAACACTTCTTGAGCTTTAAAACAAGTCAAAAGAATGTGCTAGCCTCAGTCAGGCCAACTGCAATTACTTACTGTAAGTAGAGTCATTATACACCATCAATTAATGCAGCTGCTTCAAGATAATCAGCAGTCATTAAAGCAAGATGCACAAGAGGAGAAAAAAAATCATATGATGCTCACTTAGAAATGCTGGAAATTATGTGAACCGAGGACGAGACGGACTTGCTTAGATCTTCCTGCCTGCTGACGTTAGCCATCTCCCAAAATATACTTTCTTTCTCAGAGAAGACAGAGCCAAAAAAAAAAAAAAAAAGGAAGAAAGAAAAAGAAATCAACCATCCATGCCATGACCTTCAACCATGAATGGCCAAGCTTTGATTTTTCAGGTCCGTGCTTCCATTAGGAACTGTAATGGAGACAGACAAATTGGCAGCAAAAGAGAACCCTGTCTGAGAAATCAAGAGGCAGTCGTGACCAGAGAAGTTAGAACATCTGGGAAACACTTGTAAAATAGAGAAAAGGTTTCCCCCGTTAACTCAATTCTCCGTACACACAAAAGATTGGCATCACTTGCCATTTCTTTATTTTACAAGTGTGGGACAAGTATGTTGTTGTTATTGTTTAAAGATAACACCTCATTTACTTCAAACATCAGAGTGGTCTACCCTTGAACAACACAGGTTTGAACTGGGCAGGTCACCTTCACAGATTTTCTTCTGCCTCTGTCACCCTTGAGGCAGCAATGTCAACCCCTCCTCTTCCTCCTCCTCTGCCTACTCAACCTTTATGATAATCCACTTCCACTGAATAGTAAATACATTTTATCTTCCTTGTGATTTTTTTTCTTTTTGAGTTGGGGTCTCACTCTGTTACCAGGCTTGGAGTGCCCTGGCATGATCACAGTGATCACGGCTCATAGCAGTCTCAATCCCCTGGTCTTTTTCACTGTAGCCTCCTGAATAGCTAGGACTACAGGTGTAAAAATTTGCAGCACACCTGGCGAATTTTTCCTTTTTATTTTCTGTAGAGACGCGGTCTCTCAACTCTGCCCAGGCTGGTCTTGAACTCTTTGGCTCAAGCAATCCTCCCACCTCGGTCTCCCAAAGTGCTAGGATTACAGGCATGAGGCACTGCACCCAGCCCTTATGAATTTCTTAACAACATTTTCTTTTCTCTAGCTTATTTAATTGTAAGAATACAGCATATAATACATACAACACACAAAATATGTGTAAAGTGTTCATGTGATCAGTAAGGCTTCTGGTCAGCAGCAGGCCATTAGCAGTCAAGTTTTGGGGGGTTCCAAAGTTATACATGGTTCTTCAACTGTGGGGGTGGGAGAAGTCAGTTCCCCTAACCCCTGAGCAGTTCAAGGGTCAACTGTAGTTTTAAAAAGAGTAAGAATAAGCCGGCTGCCCGTTAAGATAGTTGACTATTGGTTTTCCAGTCTGACTTTTTGGCATGAAGTATTCTAGTGTACACAGAGTACAAGCTTCACTAATCACACTCACACGGGACCGAGAAGCGCTCAAGTTCCTAAAGCAGCAACCACAGAAGGGATCTCTGGTACACAGCCCATTGCTGGAGGCTCCGTGCCAGCTCCATGACGGCAGGTGATAGTCGGGCAGGCTGCCATACCGGAGTCTCTCTGCAGGTTGCACGGAGCAGGCGGGGGCAAGGTCTGAGGAGGAAGGATCTCCCTTTCCAGCACCAGTTAGGAAACCCAAGCCTAGCAACAGTCTTTTCAGGTCAAGAAGGTTCCGGTGACAGTAGACACAGGAGATGTTGCGTTACAGCTTCCTGCCTTTGGCTGGTCCCTTGCTTGCCCTCAGAAGCAGCTATGCCATTTCTCATTCAGAGAACCAAGTCTCTGATGGCATCGAGGGTTTCTGGGCCTGCTGAAGGGCCCGTCTAAAACAGCAGCAAGGCAGCATTCTATCAACCAGTGCTAGCAAACAAGCAGTAAATATCTAGTCTAGGGTCTCTTGTCATGCATCCCACTAACAATCTGTGGCCCAGAGGGACAGTTGAAACAAGAACAGCCAGCGTGTATTAGAGGCAGGCCAATCAAAATGAATGCCAGGTCATGTGACACCGGTGCATACCAGCTGAAGATCCACAGCCTCCTCCCTCACCCCAACGTGGTCTACCCCTTCCAGGCCACACCCCAGCTACTCATGGCCATAGTAAGTGGGTGGTGAGTGCCTGGAAATAGTTCTGCACTGCTGTTCATGCCCTTCACCAACTTCCATGAGGACAGAGACCCTGCGAGTTTTATCCACTATCCTGTATCTATCACTTTGGTGCAGCTGGTTGGCATCTAAAACGTCTTTTTGAGGAATGAATATGAAAAGCAGCTAACATTTTTAAGCATGCACAACGTGCCAGGTGCTGTTGTAAGCCCTCATCACGTACTGGCTCATTACGATACCATGAAGTAGGTATTATTATCATCACTTCAGTTTTACAAATAAAAAAACGAGGCCCAAAGTAGTTATGTAACTTGCCCAAGAGTACAATGCTAGGTATTTACATTCAGGATGCAAAGTTCATCTGTCCACAGAGTCTACATTTTTAATCACTGTGCTGTGTTGAATACACAACCAAATTCAGACTCTCTAGTATTAGAAAGTCATCAATGGAGAGGAGGAACTCTGACATCCACAAACCTTGAGAAATCCACTCAGGGAGTTTCTGGTGGTCCCACACATACATTGTTTTTGTTTGTTTGTTTGACTGGTAAAACACTTTTAAGAAAACCAATATCTACTTTTTACTCCAAAGCAGGAGACCGCCTGTAATTTTCAAATAACTATGTAACCACACTTGGCTATTAAGCAACTATGGCAGGAATATCCAGGTTTGCATAGTATTTCTCGGTTCAACAGATCTGAGTTCTAGGGGAAGCCTTTTAACCACCCCGGGGTCCCATCCCCCCATCCCTCAGAGATCCAGACTTGTTGGAAAGATCAAATGAGATTATGAACACAGTTGCCTATTTATATGGTAAGGTACTATATAAATGTCATATATGGTCAAAATAATACACTACAATAAAATAACGTGGATCAAAATTTCTAGTTAAGAATCTGTACTTGTCAACATTTCTATACTTGCCTGCACTTTTAGGAACATTTATATTTCTACTTCTCTGTGTTTTATTAACAATATTTAAAGTTTATTTCTGCGAGTCTGTGTTCCTCCATTATTATTAGTGCACTTCCAAACATTTCTGCTATGATTTAAATAACTTTTCTCTCCTGTCATCCAACTGCCCCTCTGTGCTTTAGAAGCATAGTTAACAAGACAGTCAATGTTTCATTCTAACTTCATATTCTCCTATATTTGCAGAGGACAAAATTAGCAAGCAAGAACTTCATTTTATTTTACCGTTGAAAAGTTCAAAATGATATTGCTGCTTCTCTGAAGGCCTGAAGGTTGGTGCTGAATCCAAGAATGAGGTAGGCCTAGGGAAGCCAGCTGTGGTTTTGTCAGTTAGAAAGACACAGGTTTTGAAATAATTGAGGGGTAGGACACACAGTATTCAAGCTATTTGTAAATTTGGTGTAACTGATGACTCTAACCACAAACACAAGTGGAGGGGAGGGGCGGGAAAGGGAGGGAAGGAGAGGGTATGGGGCTGTCAAAACCAAGTGCAATAATTTTCATTTTAATCTGTTTTATAAAGCTCTGGTTTCCATGCTATTGATTATAGCTCTCCTAAGAAACTTGGTCACACAAAGAGGGTGGCCCCGAAGGTGACAAAAGGATGCCCTGTAAACGTAAACACGAATGTGTAAGCTGGGGAAGTGACTCTGCAGATGTAGAGATTTCTAGATCTAGAGAGTTCCCCAGACTCTCTTCCATCCCAGAGTACCCAGCACAGAGGTGGTGCCACAGATGTACAGATGGAGGGTGGGAGGGAGGGAGAGAGAGGTGGAGGGAGGGACTGATGCCTGACAGATGGCTCAGCCAAGGGGCTGTGGTGAGGGCTGCCTCCTGACTGCAGGAACTACTCCACACAGCTCCTCCAAGTTCTTTTTCCATGTCTTTTTCATCACTAACTTCCTACATGCTCCTGGAATTGGGCCTCCTTGCACTTGAGACTGAATTTTTTCCAAAGCCAGTGGCTTCCCCAGCCAAAGCCCAAGAAGGGTGGGAGCAGCCTGAAAGTTCTGGAGTACAGAGCATGTGGCTCAGACAAGTGACCAAGGTCCTCCTGCCTTTTGGACTCAAAGCAGGCCCTGCAAGTCATCCCAGGCCCGCAGGTGCCTCCCTGTGGCTGCCTTGCAGTATCTCCAGGTTGAGAGTTTTCAACGGGCCCTCATCTACCTTCCAGGCTGCCCAGCAGGTTCAAGAAGAGCCTCTGGGATGCTGCTTCTATCAAAAGGTCCACCATCCTACGAGAGAGGCTGTTCTCTCTTCTTCACCCCCTAAGTACAGGGACACAGACCTTGTGAGCTTCTGCTCCTCCTGTCACACCCCTGGTCTCCCCCCCTCAGCATCTCAGGTGTGAGACGGCTCCCCAGGCCAAATCCAAGACCCATCTCACTCAAGCCACCATTCCAAAGGGGCTCACTCTTCATTCAGAAACTTAAAGCAGCTCAGCGTTCTTCCCCCTTGCTAAGCCCAACTCTCAGCTGTCTTTCAAGGCCTTCTAGAAACCAGAATGGTGGGTCCAGCAAACCTCTTTTCAAGTTACTGTGGGGCCATTTTTCCTATCTCAATGACTTTGCTCCTAGCTGGTAACCCCTACACCAGAGTGTGGGCACACTGCCTTACCTCCCAACCAAGAACCTCATCCTGGGGTTGAAATCTCCCCCTCTGAATTTTCCAGACCTTGAATATTCACCCATCCTTTCTCCTGCCCACTTCCAGATACTAGTATCTTGCTTTCTCTCTCCCTTGCCTTTCTCTCTCACTCACAGACCGCAGGTGTTAATTAAATCTCTTCTAGAAAACAGATTTTCACCAGCTGCAGGAATTCTGGGTAAGAGCCAGACCTGAAGACAGCAACCCTCTGGGTAAGAAAGATAAGCTCATGACAGCCAAGGGCAGTGGAGGTTCCCACATCCAAGTGACATTCTCAATTCTAGTCCTTCTCAGATTCCTGAAAAAAAAGGGGGGCATGGAGCAGGCCCCCCCTCAAGCCTCTGGCTGTGCTTCCTCGGGCTTGCCTTCGACAGAGGCAGGAGAGATCAACGTTGCCCCACCTGCCAGTGGGTCACAGCCATCTTTGGTCACAGACCAAAGCACCACCCCCAAACACCAACCTCCCTCGCCACAACAAACCAGCAAACCACACTGCCAGAAATGTGCCAGAAGGGACGCTCCCAGCCCACCACAGAAACCAGCTTTTGGGTGGGCAGCACCCACTGGAGTGAGGATAGTGCAATCTGAAGCAACCGGTGGGGCTCTGCAAGTGGCACCCTGTCTCCCTGGGAGCTTCCACCATCAGTGGGCAAGGAGGGGAGATGCCTAAGAGGGCTGGGACCACACAGCTCAGAGCTCCAGAGGGTGCAGCTCACCTGACAGCCTCAGTAGCTCCCCGGGGTGCCCATCACCCCCTCCCATCCCAATTCTGGGATGAGGACAACTGATTTCCTTCATGGAAATTCTGGAGTCACCATTGAGGTTACAGACCCAGCCATCAGAACCTGATCTGCAGACTGACCTCTCTGCTCCGACCTCACACAAAAAATGAGTGTGTCTCAAGTGAGATTTTATATACATAAAATTGATCTAATTTTATGTATTATATATTTACTTTGTTGTACTTAAGGATAACATTTTAGAAACAGTGTAGTGAAACAGAAAACCACAGGTTGTCCACTCAGGCTGATTCAAGAGGGAATCCATTTCTTTACTTGACACATACAAGTACCTAAAACATAGGGTAGGTGCTGTGCCAGGTGCCGGGCAGGAAGCTGGAACCACAGAGATGGTTCTATCCCTGAAGATGCTCCTGGTCAGAGTGGCATCTGACAGCTACTCATTACAGAGCAGTGTGGGGAGGGCTGAGAAGCCCGTAGGAATCTGTAGACACTCAGAGGAACCCTACTGAACCTTGGGCTCACTACTTATCTACTCAATGGTGAAGGAATATTGAGCTAATCACTATTCTAACCGATCAATAGTAAAAAGAGTTCCGGAGATACTGCAGTCCCACAAATGCTCAGAGTGCTGTCCTTTGAAGGCCTGGTGGCCAACCCTAGTCCCCGGTGCCCCAAACCAGCCCCCACCTCCACCCCAAGCACCAGTGAGGGTGGGCTGGCCAGAAGCCAATCCCTAAAAGAGAAGTTCCCCCTAGGTATTGCTTCCTCTGAAATAGGCAATTAATTTAACCCAAGACTTAATGAAAGCCAGAAGGGACGGTGCGGATTCATACACTGGCTCTTAGGCTGTCGCGGGCATCTCCACCTCTCTCCAGGGACCGCCAGGCTTTACGAGCCATCTGCTGCGAGCCCTCTTCCCACAGATGTCCGGGTGGGCATGCACACCTCTGAGCAGGAGAACTTGTTGCCAAGCGCCGACCGCAGTCGCGTCACGTGTGCAAGGGTGGGCTCGGCACAGCCTCTCCGCATCCGCGGGCCTTCGGCGAATGACCACAAACGACCCGGGTTCGCGGCGCCCTGCCCGGACCCCCAGGCACTCGCTACACTCCCCGGATCACAGCCCGATCCGACCCCGCACCTCTGCCGGTTTTACTTGTTGAATGCTTGCAACGCCTCCGAGCCTTCCCGCGAAGACACCGGCCACCCAGGCGGTGGCGACCTCACTCCCCCCGGTGCCCCCTCGCGACCGTGGAGCTGAAGCGGGGAAAAGATGGCTCCGCTCATCCATCACCCTCCACAGGTACAATCTGAAGGGCAGCCGCCGGCTCTGAGCAAACCCATC
>NW_007241652.1:403224-412942 GCF_000164805.1 Carlito syrichta | reverse complement strand
GGGCCCCGTCGCGCGGGGCGGCCGCCGGGCTTGGGCTTAGGGACTGCGTGGACCCGGCCCGGGGCCCCGGTGTGGGTGCTTTGGGGCCAGGTGCCTGGCCCGACGCCGCTGACCCTGCTCCGGGGCGGGGCGCCGCTGTCCGGGGTCCGCCAGCTGCCACGTGGTCCCAAACTGTTGCGATCTCTTCACTGCCCCCTCCCCCCCATTCAGCCTATCCCATGCTTCTCTTCCGGCTCAGATCCCATCCGGCCCTGGGTCAGCTCCAGTCCCCGCTGCTGCTGCTGCTGCTGCTGTCTCCCGAGGCCTGCAGGGCCCCGGGGGAGGTGGCGGCCCGCGCGGCTCCCCGCCCCCACTCTCCCCGGCCCGCGGCTTCCTCGGAGCCGCTGCTGAAGAGCCGCAGATGTGTGACGCCCCGTGAGACCCCTGTGGGCGCGCGGTTGTGCTTGGTTCGAGCCAGTGCCTGTGAGTCACTTCTTGCAGATGTTGGGTCCTCCTGCTGGTGGGGATTCCTACAAGATTGCTCGGTCGGGACGTGATCTCACCAACCGCGATCGTGGGAGTGGCCCCGCGCTGTCAGTTTGAGGTCTCCGTTGGCCCCACGTGCCCCGGCCCAACTGGCCATAGATACGGATAACGTGGTGCTATTTCCCTTTGAGCGGCACCTTCCGAAAAGCTCCTCCACCCTGTTACCGGGAAAAGGGGTGCTCCTCCCTGTGTGAGACGGGTCGACGGCGGGGTCTTGTGTTCACATTGGCAATGGATTCGCAAACAGAGATGCAGAGAAGCGGGATGAGCAAACGGCTTCATAAAGCAAAAAAGCGCGCACTCCCTGGAAAGGCGAGCGGGCAGAAAGAGCCTACAAAAAGCTGCTACTTCTGCACTCGACTATTGTTGAGCTATCGCTTTTATTCTCAGGGCTACTGAGGCGTGGGTTTTGAGGTGGGTCTTAGGGCTGGGTCTCTGTTACTCCTCCCTCGCATAGGGTGGGGGAGTTTTAGGCCTTATAGGGCCATACTGGTACTGTCATGGCCTCCCACTCGGGAGGCTCCTCTAAACATTTTAAATTAATAACATTACAGTGAAAGCGTATCATCATCTTAGGTCATCCTGGCTATTGACACTCATACTCCAGGGGTCTCTAAGCTATGTAGTTCTTGCCTTGGTGGTGGTTTTCCGCCGCAAGCATCCTAAGTTGACGGATGTCAATGCTGTAGGTGTCTCTGAGAAGGGTGGAAGAGGAAGGGGTGAACTTTCCTATAGCTAGGTCGCTTGCTTGTATGCATGTTTCTGCATTGGCTGCTGCAGACAGGCATGAGCTTGGAACTTTCCTATAGCCTTGAAGCTTTTCCTGATCTAACCTGCCTACTCTTATCACCTTGACCTCTCTTCTTTCACTCCTTTATTGACGGCTCTCAAATCCACACATTCTACCTGGATGTTTTAGCCATATTTCTACCTGCTTTCCTGTTGTCTGTTTAGACCTTTCCACCTAAAATTATCACATCTGGTGCCAAATTTTACCTCTTCCCAGCTCCCAGCTCCACTTCCCCCCGTGGTGTCACCATTCTCCCAGCCACCTGGGGTGTTCTTCTCATTAGAAGTCTTAATGGCCAGTCAGCACCTGCTTCTGGACATCTGCTAGCTGGCCCCTCGCGGGGATTCCTCTAATGCAACACCCTCCCGGGTCTTCTTCCTGCCCCAAAGACTGACATTGCCTCTCCCAGTCTATGAGCACAGAATCTTTTCACCTCAGCATCACCCCAAACTGAGGCACCCACAGGCCTCTCCAGCCCACCCAACACTCTCACCTCCATCCCTCCACTGTCTCCTGATTGTCATCCCTCACTGACTCCAGCCTCTGCCCCTTAAACTCATGCTGTCTTCTTCTTCCCTGCTTGGGTTAGTTAGGATGCTTTCTGCTGTAAAAGACAGACTACCCAATTCACATGAGCTTAACCAAAGGGTTGATTGGCCGGTATAAAAGAGCCCAGTGCCTGCCAGCTTCAGGCCTGCCAGCTTCAGGGATTTAGTTCCAGGGCCTCAGGGACTCACCATCTGAGCTTTCCTTCCTTTCATGTGAGCTAGACTTTCTAACTGACGTGAGACCCCAGCAGATCCCGGCTTACAGTCTCACAGCTCTGATTCCGGTGGAAAAACAGCTTCTCTTTGCCCACGGTTCCAACTGGCCTTGGGCTTGGCTCTGTTTGGGAGGATTGAGCTACCTTCCTAGCCATGCTCCCAGCCACTGTGACCCCATGGTGGGTCAGTTCTCTCCCTTAGCCACTTTTTCACCCACTACAGGATCCCTTCTCTGTCACAGGGAGACTAAATGTGACTCAGGGGCACCATCTCTAACTGTTTCTCAGCAAACTTCGTCACAACAAAGCTTTGCTTTGCTGCAGGGCACAGGGGATGCTGTGGGCGGAGTCTCAGCCTGAAAGGGGGGCATAACCCTTCTCTGCTTTCAGTGTCCTCCTCAACCTACCTGGAATTTCTGTCTCTGTTCCACCCCCTTGCTAGGTCAAGACTTGATACAGGGATGGCCGCAGGCCCTCGCGGAATCAGGCGGCACACTCTCCTAGACACACCCCCTCTAATATCTTTCTTTCACGTCCGCCATTTCCCCAGGACATCTATGCCACCTTCCATGCTGGAGGAGGCAGCCCTTCCTGCCTGCCTGTGGACTTTGGGTTCTGAGTGGTACCTGCTGAGTCTAAAAGGGGGAAGGACCTACAGGGACGGAAAAAGAAAAGCTTCCTACTGGGAAAATAGACTTGGAGAAGCATCTCAAGACCATTACTCCCATTAAATCTCTTTCCCTGTGGTTGTTGAAGAGGTAGGATGTCAGCCCGAAGCAGCTGGTGACCGTCTGGCCGGCACCTGGGGAGACCATGCCAGAGATTGTAGCTGACAGAGGAAAGCGGAGTGGAGAGACAGGCTGCCTTTCTGTCTTGCCTGAGACCCATATACTAAGGGATTTTTCAAGTTCATCTTCCAATACATCCCCCATTTCCCCCCCAAGCAAATTAGAACTGAATTTTCAGTCACTTGCAACCAAGTCCCAACTAGCCCCCAGCACAGTGCCTGCCACAGCCATGCCTGCAAAATGGCAACTACCATCATCATTATTCAAACGATAGAGAAGAAAGCCATGCCCATCGGTGACTGCAAGCCGAGAAGAAATGACACAGTGCAGTGCCAGGTGCTCACACCCCTCTTCTCCCTCCTATTCTCAGCCTGCTCCTTTGTCCTTTCCACACTCACATCCTTGGCCCCTGGGGAAACCCTCAAAACTCATAGAAAGCTGAGCCCACCCATCTTTAATAAGATAGACCCAGGCTCACCCAAGTCATGAATATTCTGCTAGACAAGCATATGCTGCCATTTTACACAAGTAATCCCTGCCTAGACTGTGAGCCAGAAGCAGCTGCCCGTCTTCAATTCAGTTTCAATCCATTAAGCCAAAATTGTACAAATATTTGCACAGCTGCTTTTGTCCTTCACTGTAGACTTAGAGAAACCATGGGCTACTGCTCCCATGCTTAAAGGGACTTTGAGGGAAGACAAATAGTCTAGGAGAGAGATTGAGGTGATAGATGACAATACCGGGGAGTTTTCCAGGGGTGATTTGTTTATTTGCACCATGTGTTTATGGTGTGGTTTATTTGCACCATGTTCTTAGTGTTTTAGGCCTGTGCTGCCTGTAATCCTGCCTTATGACAGCATTTATACATCCACCCAAAATATTTCTGTTGTGCCCACCACAATATACAGGTTGTAAATATTATTTTAAAATTCCACTTACCATGGGTTTTGTTTCTTCGATTATCAAGGAAGTATTCATTCATTGTCGAAACTTACAAAAATACAAAGTACACAAAAATAAAGATTGAAATTAAAATGATCCATAATAGATTTGTGTTGATAGTAGACAACATCAAACCAAGATATAAAGAGAGAAAATCATCCCACGCACACTCTTACACCAATCCTAGTGACCCCAGGGCCTCAGGGAGAGAAATATCTTGCAGAAAGCTAAGGGCCATTTCTTAGGTTCTTGCCAGAATGCTGCACTCTTTCTAACACATGAATATTTTTAAAGATGCAATCCAGGCCACCTCCAGGGTGGTCTGTTCTCTATTATTTATGTATGCATGATTCATTTTACTTACTACCAGCTGTAATCTCTTCTCCCCATCCCGGCAGGCTTATTATGCAAGTCCCTTCCCCCTTCTGAGAGCAACTAGGGAGGACAAGCTCATTTTCCCATCTATCTGGGTGAAATTTAATTAGAAAGGCAAATCTGGAAGAACAGAACACAAAATAACCACATTAAATAAAAATAAGAGATGACTCTGAACCTGACCTTGAGCCACAACATACCCCCCCCACACACAAAGAATGACAGTAATATGCTGAATCATCTATCTAAATATTAATTTTTGTCCTCTAAACTCTGAACTCAACCAAAATATATTTCTAAAGAAAAAAACTTAAGCACTAGGTGAGCTCATACAAATCACTATTAGAAGTCATAAAAAGAACCAGGTGTGGTAGCGCATGCCTGTGGTTCCAGCTACTTGGAAGGCTGAGGTGGAAGGATCGCCTGGGCCCAGCAGGTCGAGACTGTGGTGTCTGTGAGCATGCCACTGGCCTCAGGCCTGGGCAACCAAGTGAGGCACCTACTCAAAAAAAAAAAAAAAAAAAAAAAGAAAAAGGAAAAGGAAAAGAAAAGAAAAGAAGTCATAAAAGGACAGCAAGGATTCTGGCTGTCTATTTCATCTAAAAGCGCCTGGTTCACAAGTAAGTACTTTATAAAAATTGAATGGATGGATGGATGGGCTAAGAGCTTACCACTCTTGTTTTATAATAAGAAGCTATCAGAGCGGAAATGAGAGAAGATTGGGCACCTGACAGAGTTTTCTGTAGTCTTAGCTTGGGAGAAAACAACTATAGTTCAGGGTTCAGACGAGAGATGGCACCTAGGTTACACCCCAAACTTCCAGTTAGGACCCAAAACAGAAGGGATGGAAGCTAGAAAATAGCCTTAAAATGCTGAAAGTCATTGCCAATGTACAGGTCTATGCCCAAGGGTCACAGAGGGATCAGCTTGCCTAAAATCAACCAGACAGTGAGATAGTGGGAATCCTAGGACTAGAATCCAGGCCTCCTGAGCAGTTAGGGCCCTTTTTACTGACGACAGCATTTTCCTTTCTGTATCTATATCTGTATCTATATCTATATCTATATCTATACACACAGAATGCCAAAAGAATGCATACACATTTTAAGAAAGGAAAAAAACTATGAAAATTGTAGATGAATGCAAGTCATGTTTGACTTCCACAATTACAGGAGGTGCTAAAATTACCATCAGTGTCCAGACACTTCTAATTATGGTGAAATAAAAGTAATACATAGATAACATCTCTTAAAATGTGTATGCATTTTTTTTTTTTTTTGCATCCCTGGTATATATATTCCAAACTGCTGAATGAAAAGCAAATAAAACATCTCAGTATTCTCCAAAGAGAAGTGGAACAAATTTATCTTATGATAAGTCAGTTTGAATTGTTCACAAACTGCATATCAAAGCCACTTGAGGTCACCATTTATCTCTGTGTATCCAGGTCACCTATATTCACGAACGCTGGCTGAGTTGACTCCTTTGCCTCCAGCTCAGGTCTCTGTGGAGTGACAGACTGGAACACCCCACTGCTTACTCCTTGATTACAACAACCTCGCAATACACTACAAGCTCCATAATGTTCAAAACTGAACAGGTGCTTTCTACCTCAGAGAGTAGCACTTCTGCCATCTTTCCTAGTCTGCAAACTAGAAATGTGGGAGAAATTCAAGACACTCACACTCTTCTCTCCTTCATCCTCATATCTGGTTCTTTCCCAAGCCCTCTTTAATAGACCTCTGATTTGCCCAATCTGGTCCTCTCCATCACCACTATAGTTGAAACCACAGACCTGTTTTCTATCACCAGAATAGTTGGCATTTTCTTGAATTTTATATAAATGAATTTATATGGTACGCATGCTTTTTACTGGGTTTTTTTTTTTTTAGCACAATTATTTTGAAATTTATTCATGCTGATGCCTGTATCAATAAATTATTTTCGACCATGCACGGTGGCTCACGCTTATAGTCCCAGTGTTTTGGGAGGCTGAGGTGGGAGGATTGCTTGAGGCCAGGAGTTTGAGATGAGCCTGGGAGGCGTATCAAGACCTTATCTCTACAAAAAACTTAAAAATTAATGGGACATGGTGGTACGCACCTGTAGTCCTGGCTACTTGGGAGACTGAGGTGACAGGATTGCTTGAGCCCAGGGTTCACTATTACGTCAACTATGGTAGCACGACTGCGCTCCAGCCTGTACAACAGAGATAGCTCCTGTCTCAGGAATAACAACAGCAATAATAATAAATATGCTCATTTTCATTGCTGAATATTATTCTATTGTAAAGATGTTCCACAGTTTGTCTTTGGATTCACCATTGATGGATTCTTGGATTGTTTTCAAATTGGTCTATCAACAAAAACTTCTGTGAACATTCATATGCAAGTATTGGTACTTGTACCAATGAACACATGCCTTCATTGCTTTTGTGTAACTATTGAAGAATGGCATATGGTAGGTATATGTTTAACTTTTTAAGAAACTACCAAACTGTTTTCCAGACTGCTTAATACCATTATACACTCTCATTAGCAACGTATGGAAATTCCTGTCGTTCCATATCTTCACCAACACTTGGTATGGTCTGTAGTTTTAATCTTAGCCTCTCTGGTGGGTGGGTAGCAATATTGGATTGTTGCTTTAATTTGCAGTTCACCAATGTTTAATTATGTTGAGTATCTTTTCATGTGCTTATTTGCCATCTGTACATCTTCCCTGGCAAAACGTCTATTCAGATCCTTTGACTGCTTGGTTGTTTGCCTTATTATTGAGTTGTAGTGCTCTATCTATATCCTAGACACAAGTTTTTTGTTTTTTTTTAAATCAGATATGCATTTTGCAAATATTTTCTTCCAGCCTGTGGTCTGCCTTTTTCATTTTCATGGCAGTGTGTTTTGAAGAACAAAAGTTTTCCATTTTGATGAAGTTCAGTTTATTGGGTTTTTTTTTCTTTTATGGTTCTTTTTGTTTGTTTTGTTTTATTTATTTATTTATTGTTTGAGTTGGGAGTCTCACTCTGTTGCCCAGACTAGAGTGCAGTGGCCGTTCCCAGCCACCACAACCTTGACCTGCTGGGCTCCGGCGATCCTTCTGCCTCAGCCTTCCGAGTAGCCGGAACTACAGGCGCGCTACCACGCCTGGCTAATTTTTTTATTTATTATAGAGATGAGGTCTCACCAAGTTGCCCAGGTGAGTCTCGAACCTGCGGGCTCAGGCAATCCACTACCGAGCCCGGCCTTTTATAGTTCTTGATTTCTTTTTGTTCTCTTTAAGAAATCTTTGCCAAACCCAATGCCACTAGTTTTCTTCTAACTTCCTCCAGAAGCTTTATTATTTAACTCTGATATTTAGGACTACGATTCATTTCAAGTTAGCTTTTGTATAGGTTGTGAGGTAAGGGTAGAAGTTCAAGTTTTTGTATATGATTTCCAATTGTTCTAGCAACAGATATAAACATCATCCTTTCCTCATTGATCTGCCTGGATGCCTTTGTAGGAAATTAATTGGTTTCTGTTTGTGACCCTGTTTCTGAACTCTCTCTTCTGTTCTGTTAGCCTATATGTCTGTCTTATGATAATACCACACTGTCTTGATTACAGTGGTTTTAGAATAAGTCTTGATATCAGGTAGCACAGTCATCCATTTTTATCTTTTTCAGAATTGTTTTGATTGTTCTAGTTCTTTTAATTTCCATATACATTTTAGAATCAGTGTCTGTGAATTTCTACCAAAAAACAAAAATCTTGCAGGTTAGGCACAGTGGCTCACGCCTATAATCCCAGCACTTTGGGAAGCTAAGATGAGAGGATTGACTGAGCCTAGGGGTTCAAGACCAGTCTGCGTAACTTGGCAAGATGTCATCTCTACAATAAATAAATAAAAAATTAGCCTGGCATGGTGGTGAATGCCTGTACTTCCAGTTACAGCCAGTTGAGCCCAGCCAGTTGAGGCTGCAGTGACCGTGAGCATGCCATTACACTCCAGCCTGGGGGACAGAGTGAGACTCTGACTCAAAAACACAAAACAACAAAAAACTTGCTAGGAAATTGACTAGGATTGCACAGAATCTACAGACTACTTTGGGAAGTGATATTAACAATATTGAGTCTTCTGGCACATGTACATCATATTTTTTTCTATTTGTTTAATAATTTATCTTAGCAATTCTTTATACTTTTCATGGTACAGATTTCACACTTTTTTTAAGTTTACCCCAAGGATTCCAAATTTTTGATGCTGTTATAAATGATGTTGGTTTTAATTTTCATTTCCAGTTATTCATTGGTAATAGAAATACAACTGATTTTTTTTTTTTTTGCATTTTCTTACATTGTATCCTGCAATCTTGACAAATTCATTTATTAGTTCTAGTACCTTTTTGTAAATCCCTTAAGATTTTCCACAGAGGTGACATGTCGTGTGAATAAAGACAGGTTTACTTCCTCCTTTCTAATATGGATGCTTTTTATTTATTTTTCTTGTTCATACTATATGGACTAAAAGCTAGTAAAATGGTAAACAGGAGTGGTGAGGGTGAATATCCTTGTCTCTTATTCCTGATCTTAGAGGGTCTTCGAGTCTCTCTAGTATGATGTTAGCTGCGAGCTTTCCATAGATCCTTTTTATCAGGTTGGAGAAGCTCCCTTCTGTTCCTAAATTGCTGAAAGTTTTTATAGCAATGAATGTTGGATCCTGTCAGTTGCTCATTATCTATATAAAGAGATTGATCATATAGTTTTTAGTTCAGCTCATATAGTTGAGATCATTATATATTTTTTTCTTTTATCTGTCATTATATGGTGGTTTATGCTGATTAATTTTTAAACCAGATTTGGATAAATTCCACTTGATCACAATACATTATCCTTTTAACATAGTTCTGGATTTGATTTGCTAAAATTTTGTTAAGAATGTTTGCATCTATGTTCATGAGTGATATTTTTCTATAGTTTTCTTTTTATTGTAAAGTAATTTTTGAGCCCGGGTACTAGGGTAATGCTGGACTCATAGAATGACTTGGGAAGTGTTCATTCCTATTTCAGTTTCTGGAAAATTTTATGTAGCATGGGTATTATTTTTCCTTAAATGTTTGGTAGACGTCACCACTAAAGCCACAAAGACCTGAAGTTTTCTCTATGGGAAAGTTGATTTTTTAAAAGCTATTAATTTGGTTTCTTTAATAGATATATGACTATCTAAAATATCTATTTCTTCTTCAGGGTGCTTTGATAGTTTGTGTCTTCGAAGTAATTTGTCAATTTTATCTAAGTTGTTGATCACCTCAACCTCCCAAGTAGCTAGGACTGCAGGTGTGTGCTGCTACACTTGGCTATTTTTTTATTTTTTGTAGAGATGAGTTCTCTCTTTTTGCCCAAGCTGGTCTCAAACTCCTGGCCTCAAGCGATCCTCTCACCTCAGCCTTCTAAAGTGCTGGGATTACAGGCAAGAGCCACTGCATCCAGCTTCTCTTATCTTTTTAATGACCATAGGATCTATAGTGATCTCCTCTCTTATTTTTTTTTTTTTTTG
>NW_007241652.1:402116-403204 GCF_000164805.1 Carlito syrichta | reverse complement strand
GAGCTTTCCATAGATCCTTTTTATCAGGTTGGAGAAGCTCCCTTCTGTTCCTAAATTGCTGAAAGTTTTTATAGCAATGAATGTTGGATCCTGTCAGTTGCTCATTATCTATATAAAGAGATTGATCATATAGTTTTTAGTTCAGCTCATATAGTTGAGATCATTATATATTTTTTTCTTTTATCTGTCATTATATGGTGGTTATGCTGATTAATTTTTAAACCAGATTTGGATAAATTCCACTTGATCACAATACATTATCCTTTTAACATAGTTCTGGATTTGATTTGCTAAAATTTTGTTAAGAATGTTTGCATCTATGTTCATGAGTGATATTTTTCTATAGTTTTCTTTTTATTGTAAAGTAATTTTTGAGCCCGGGTACTAGGGTAATGCTGGACTCATAGAATGACTTGGGAAGTGTTCATTCCTATTTCAGTTTCTGGAAAATTTTATGTAGCATGGGTATTATTTTTCCTTAAATGTTTGGTAGACGTCACCACTAAAGCCACAAAGACCTGAAGTTTTCTCTATGGGAAAGTTGATTTTTTAAAAGCTATTAATTTGGTTTCTTTAATAGATATATGACTATCTAAAATATCTATTTCTTCTTCAGGGTGCTTTGATAGTTTGTGTCTTCGAAGTAATTTGTCAATTTTATCTAAGTTGTTGAACATGTTAGTGTAAAGTTGTTCATAATAGTCCTTCTTATCATATATACATATATTATATTATATTATATATTTATTTATTTATTTTTGAGACAGTATTTCACTCTGTCATCCAGACTGGAATGTAGTGGCATGATCATGGCTCACCATAGCTTCAGACTCCTGGGCTCAGGCGATATTTCCACCTCAACCTCCCAAGTAGCTAGGACTGCAGGTGTGTGCTGCTACACTTGGCTATTTTTTTATTTTTTGTAGAGATGAGTTCTCTCTTTTTGCCCAAGCTGGTCTCAAACTCCTGGCCTCAAGCGATCCTCTCACCTCAGCCTTCTAAAGTGCTGGGATTACAGGCAAGAGCCACTGCATCCAGCTTCTCTTATCTTTTTAATGACCATAGGATCTATAGTGATCTCCTCTCTT